>NC_056731.1:1152960323-1153262823 GCF_019279795.1 Protopterus annectens
ATAGAGTACAGATAATACATAGAATACAAATATTGAATATGGAGTCTGAAGCTTATTTCTGTCCTCAGTGATTAGCCAGAAAACCATGATCTGAAGTTGTTAATCTTCTTCCTGTCCATCACTGATGGGTTCAGTTCTGAGCCCTCTGAACCGAGTCGGCCTTATACCAAGCTTGCGTACACCAAAAACTCTCGAGCTAAGATGCTACCCACAATGCCCCTCACTTAGTTACCTTAGATCTCGTTTGTCACACAGCCATATGGCAACGTTTCACCGAGCTCTCCAGCTAAGGGACATATTTTTTTCAAATTTTATCAGTATTTGTGAGTTCTTTCTGTCAATTTATCATCTTTTCTCTAATTTCTCACTCAGCTCTATCAACAGGTATTTCTTTTCATACCATTGTTGGTATTGATCTCTTTCCCCTTGTGGTATTCCCAGTACCATTGTTGGTATTTCCGCGCTCTCTATAACTTTCTTCTACTTTAGCTTGTATGTGTTTCTTCTGTTATGTCGGAAAAGAAAGGGACTACGGGGTTTAAACACTGCTCTTCTTGCAGTGGTAAACTCCCGAATAGTGATCTACATGAAGAATGTGTGTATTGTTTGGGGGTTCCGCACTTATCGGCGAAACGTCTTTGTGACATTTGTGTCAGCTTCAGTCAGCAGAGCTGAATGAAAGACAAAACAAGTTAATCCTTAAGGGTCTGCTTCCTTCACCTTTTTCGGAAGCTATTTCTGCATCAGAGGTCTCATCCCCTCCTCCTGTGGACAAGAAACATTCTCGTTCAGACCACTCTTCGCTGGCCGGTGATAGGGCAAAGTCATAAGCACAAGGCCCACAAGACTTCTACTGAGCACAGTATCACCTCCTCGGTTCCAACCACCTCGGCTCTAAGTTTGGCTCCAGTGCTTCATACCGAGGTCACCTCGTCGGCGCCTGTTCCAGCTCCGAAGACTATGATGCCAACTACAACTTCGGTTCATTCTAGTTTGCCTGTCTCTACCTCGGCACCGACGTCCCCCATGTTTGTTCCAACATCTGTTCTGACAACAGCTTCGGAGCCGCTGTTGACTTCCACCCCAGCTGTGACCTCGGCTCCAAGCCCGTTCATGGCTCCAATTGTTCCCCTGCTGCCGGTTTCCAAATTGGAATCGTCTGTGCCATTTTTCAATACACCATGGATTCAGTACTGCCCGTCTGTGGATCCATTTGCCGGACAAGCCTTCAGCCCCTTTTTGGACCGGCTTGATTCCCCCTCAGGGGCATTGGTAAGGTCCACCAGGAGCCTATCAGAATTGGATGTGGTGCGCCTCTTTGATTAGCTGCTGACCGTCAGGGGAATTACAAATTTTCTTAGAGCCCATCCCACTCCGGGCTTTGGGTCTATTACCCCAGCGACCCCTACGTATTCTCCTAACTTGGATCCCTCGGTTCCAAGGCTCATATTTCCGATGTCTGTGAGAGGACTCCTTACCTCGGTACCGACAATGACCGTGTCTGAGGGTCCGAGGCCCCTTTGGGTGTCGGTTCCATCGGAACCCACCCTTCCTCAATCTAATGCTTGGGGGGCTGGAACCCTCTGTTCCAGCCACGGTTCCAGTTGCGTTACCGGTTCCGTCTTTGGGTCCAAGGGTGACTCCCGCCCCGGTTTTGCTTGAGGCTCCATCCCCGGGAGCAGACCGTGTGGAGTGGGGTGTGACTCCGGTTTCGAAATTGCCTTCTTCGGTTCCAGGCTCCCATTCCTCTTCAAGCAGGCCTGCTTTCCGGGTGATGGAGAGGATGCTTGCTTCGAGCAAGCCTCCTATGTTGCACTTTCCACCCTTCCCCTCTGAGCTGCAGCTATCAAAGGCCATCCCCCCAAAACTCCGAGAGAGCAAGGCCCAGGAAACCCCTGTTAAGGGTATTTCCCTTTCTGAGTCTTCTTCGGTTGCTCCCACCAAAGAATCCCCTCAGAAACGGGCATGTAAGAGGAAGCAGATGGACTCCCCAGAGGAGTCCCTCATGGAAGGATACAGACTACGATGATGGGGAATGATCCCCATGGTCACCCCCCTGATGATGTCTCATTTGGAGACATCCTGGAAATCTTGTAGCAGAGGGGTGACTGGAAGCCCTCCAATCCTTCCTCAGAGGAATCCGTATTCCTGCAGGCCTTCTGCTCTCGGCCCTCTACTTCTTGGGTGACCCTCCTGCTGATGAGTTAGTCAAGCTCATCATGCAGCAGGCATGGAAGAATCCCGACTCTGTTGAGGCCATCCCCAGGAGATCAGACAAGATACTCTCCCCTCCAGAGTATCAACCCCATTGGTCTAGAGATTTGCCAGTAGATGCTACGGTGGTGGTGGCCACGAAAAAGGACCTTGCGGAGGAAAGTCCCATTGTCCATCACCCAACAGGGAGTCCCAGGCGGTGGATAGGTTAGGGAAGCAAGTTTTTGCTGTCAGGTCTTTGAACATTTTGGCACATTTTACGAGGCTCCAGAAAGATCTCATCACCAAGCTCTCTGGAACCCTCGCGGGTCAAGTTTTGGATGGGGCATGTGATAAAGTTGCTTCCCAACTTGTCATCCTAGAGTCAATTTCCAATTCGTCCATAAGGTTGCTGTCCCACACAACTGAAGGAGCGGCTAGAGCTGTGGGTGCAGGTGTAGTTATGAGATGCCACACCTGGATGTGCATTTGTGACCTCACAGAATCCTTCAAGTCTTCCTTTTTAAATGCCCCTATTGAACCATCAGCTTTGTTTGGTGCTAAGGTCAAGGATGCATTAGCCAGGTGCGAGCAGGATGGGAAGACCTAGTCTGTCATGGGTCTATGTTTTTCCAAACCTCAGAGCTCCTTCTCCAAGAACCAGAGTTGTGGAAAGATGTGGCACAAGAAGTCTCAAGGGTCCTTTCCATGAGGCACGTGGTGAGGACTCCCCCAGTGGCAGAGGGGGGGTTCTAATAATGGAAGACTCACCTTTTGGGGCAGAGGGGTTCCCCAAAACCAGGACTCCAGAGATTCTTTCCCGGGAAGACAGTATCAGTGCTCCTGAAGCCCTGCCCGATTGCTTTCCTCTGGAAGCAGTCGGGGTGTGTTTCTCTCTGCACCAAGCTGCCTGGCTCTCTATTACAAATGATCAGTGGGTGCAGAGAATAATTTCCAGAGGCTATCACATCCCCCTAATCTCTTATCCAAGACCTCCAAAATCCCTTCCCGATGTTCCACCCAGTCAAAGGGAGGAGGCAGCTTCCAAAATACGAAAGCTATGTCAAAAATGAGTCATCCAACAGGTCCCCCCAGACCAGTGCGGATCAGGGTTTTACTCAAGATTCTTTTTAGTGCCGAAGAAGTCCGGGGACTGGAGGCCCATTTTGCATCTCAGCCAGCTAAACAAATCAGTGGTTCAGACCAAGTTCCACATGGTCACGATTCAATCCATCCTCCCCTTTTCTGCGGGAGGGTGTGTAGATGTGCTCGTTAGACCTCCAGGATGCGTATTACCACATCAAAATGGACAAGCGTTCCAGAAGTATCATTCGCTTCCAGTTGGGAGCCAATCACTACCAATTCAGAGCCCTGCCATTCAGTCTCTCGACGCCCCCCAGAGTGTTCACAAAATGCCTAGCAGTGGTCACAGCTCATCTGAGACTTCAGGGATTCCAGGTGTTTCCGTATTTAGACGATTGGCTCCTGTCCACCCCCACCAAGCACCTTCTGGTCAGGGCCCTCCACTACACTCTAGTACTAGCGGAATCGCTGGGCATCACCATCTACTGGGAAAAATCCAACCTTCAGCCCTCACAGCAATTGGAATTTATAGGGGCAGTATTCAACACTCAATCAAGTCGGGTCTCTCTTCCCCCTCACAGGCTTCAGAGATTAAGGGCACAAGTTCAAGTGATACTCTGTTGAAGAAAGGTGCCTGCAAGGGAAGTTCTTCAGGCTCTGGGGTCTGTGGAGGCAGCCATCCCTATTGTTTCCCCAGCCAGATTACACACGAGACTGCTACAATTTCTCCTTCTGTCCCAGTGAATATCCAATCTTCATTCCTTGAGCTCACAGATTCTCATCACCAACACCTGCAAACAAGATGATCTCTGGTGGATGAGTACAGATGAAAATTGTTGGTGTCGCCCCTTCCAGGCTCCCCAACCCAGTGCCATGGTGACCACGGATGCTTCCCTGATAGGGTGGGGGGGCCACTTCCAGGGAAAGTCAGTCTAAGGCATGTGGTCCAGCATCAAGGTCAATTTGCATATCAGTGTCCTGGAGTTAAGAGCAGTGCTATTGGTGTTGCAAGCATTCCATCCGCTCCTTCCATCAGGAATGATTGCTATCCAGTCGAACATGTCCGTTGCCTGGTACATAAACAGGGAGAGACCAAATCCTGCCCCCTATGTCGCGAAGCCATGGGAATCTGGCATTGGGCGATAGCTTCCAACCGCTTCTGATCCCAATGCATATCCCAGGAAGCTCCAATGTGATTGCGGACAGGCTGAGCATTACATCCTCCGTCCTCACGAGTGGTCTCTCAATCCAAGTGTGACGGCAGAAATCTTCAGCCATTGGGGCCAGCCATGCTGCGATCTTTTTGCCTTCCCCTCAAACGCAAAATGCAGCAGCTACTTTGCCCTCTTTCCCCCTCATGAGGAGTTACCGAGAGATGCTTTGATTCATGATTGGCCCGCAGGTCACCTTTATGCTTATCCTCCTATCCCCCCTTTTTTTAAGGAAAGCTATTCGGTTGAGAAGCTAAGTGATCCTCATTGCCCTGTTCTGGCCTCGTCAAGTATGGTTTCCCTTCCTCCGACCTCATCTGTTACCACCTCCTTGGATCCTAGACAGTCGTCAGGACCTCATATCTCACCCACAAGGGCTGACTCCACTGAATCTATTCACTCTCAGGCTGATGGCTTGGTTTCTCCACTTCCGTTAGTTGCCAGGCAGGAAACCCTATCCTCATCTGTCCATGATATTATCCTGGCCTCCCATAAACCATGCACCAGTAGACTTTACAGGGACAAATGGAAAAGAGTCTCTATCTGGTCACATAATCCGAAGCTAGATCCATTTTCAGCTCCTGTAGCTCTTATTCTTCATTACTTTGCTGAGTTGTTCGACAGTGGTGCATCAGCTTCCACCATTCAAGTCCATTTAGCTGCTATTTCCAACTTCCATAATGGTTCAGATGGAGTCCTGCTTATTTCCACCTGACTTTGCTAGACCTTCCTCAAGGGAATTTTCCACAGAAGACCTCCCATCAGGCAGCTGGTGGAGGCATGGAATCTCTCCCGGGTTCTCCAGTCTCTCTCTCTACCCCCTTTTGAGCCTGCTGCAACATGTGATCCAAAATTCCTGTCATAGAAATCCTTGTTTCTGGTGACGGTCACTTCAGCCAGACAAATTTCTGAGTTGCAAGCCTTATGTATCAAAAGCCCTTATCTGATCTTCCATAAGGACAGAGTATCACTTAGTACTAATCCATCCATTCTCCCCAAGGTGGTTTCTGACTTTTCTATTATCCAGTCCATTGAGCTCCCTGTATTCTTTCCAAATTATTCAAACAAGGGAGAATATTGCCTGCATTCATTGGATGTTCATAGACAACTACGTTTCTACCTAGACAGAACTAAGTCCTTTTGCAAGTCTGACCAACTTTTCATTTCCTTTTCTGGTCCTAGAATGGGGTGTGCAGTATCTAAAGTTACTTTGTCAAAGTGGCTCAGGGATTGCATAAGCTTCTCATATTCGGTTACAAATGAATCTAAGCCTGATCTAATCAAAGCTCACTCAACTAGGGCTATCTCCGCATTGGTTGCCTTCCACACTCTGGCTTCCATGGATGACATCTGTTCAGCAGCCATTTAGGCTAAACCCCATACCTTCATCAAGCATTACAAATTTGATCTGATCTCCAGGGGAAGAGTGTCCTTTGGCTCAATGGTTCTCAGGAATGTTCTTCCATAAGGGTCACCCAGGTTCTCCAAGTAGCTTGGGATTATGTTCCATCAGTGATGAATAGGAAGAAGATTAACAACTTCAAGTAAAGAAGTCATGTCTTACCATAACATTCCATCTGAGTTGTTGATCTTCTTCCAGTCATCACACCCTCCCACCGACCCCCACCAAAGGCTCCTGGCGGATCTTCTAGGTCTTTGTGGGGTTTCAAGGTTTCTGCACAGAGATGGCCTCTGACTTTCTGTTTCTTCTGTATGTTGCATGCAAACTTGATCTGAGGTAACTGAGTGAGGGGCATTGTGGGTAGCAGCTTAGCTCGAGAGTTTTTGGTGCATGCAAGCTTGGTATAAGGCCAACTTGGTTCCGAGGGCTCAGAACCGAACGCATCAGTGATGACTGGAAGAAGATCAACAACTCAGATGGAATGTTATGGTAAGACATAACTTCTTTTTTTTTTTATGAGGAACAGACCAAAAATATAAGGCAAACATCTGGACATTCTGCCAAAATCAATTTAGTTGAGAGATATTGCGTGCATGCACACACCTTCCTTGTTGCCCCTATAGACGTGCACTCACACACTTCCACATACATACATACATACATTAACACACACTCGTCCAGCTTCATTCTTGCCCCTACAGACAATGCAGCCACATGCATACATACTACAAAATCTGTCCTGCTACTTTTTAGCCCATTCTGTTATCCCTCCCAATACCTTTCAATCTCTTAAAGCAAGAAATCTTGACAAAGCCACAAATAATGGTGGGCAAAGGTAGGGACACTTTTTAAATATTGCTCTTACAAACTTAGAAAGTTGATAGAGTAACAGGCTTTGCATTAGCATGAATTTTCTGAAGGATATCTGTTCATTTTATGATTAACAGACCAAAAATATATGTTGAAAATCTGGGCATTTGAGAGCTATGTCCCCCCATCTCTCTCTCTCCAAGTCACAGTCAGTCTCACACATACACTTACTCTCCGAAAGATGAATGAACCCACTGATTAATCCCTGTCCGTTCACCTCTTAAAAACACTCATCAGTTTCAGCTTGCTGAAATCCTCCTCTCTGTTGCTTGTCTGACTTTGACCAGGTCCAATTGCCAGGCAACATGACGTAAAAATGCACATTAAGGGAGAAACGCACCATTTGGATTTTGGTAACTGGAATAGACTTAATCTATGGGGTGTGTAAACAGAAAAAAATACTGCTATAAAATGCTGTAATATTCCAACCAAGGCTTGAACGGACCATCGCTAGTTGGGGCTCTGGGATCAGGCTTTGGCAACACCACCTCCAGGTAGTACACAGCAGCTACCAACAAGGTAAGTAAGAGAGGGGAAACAATTGACTGCAGCTGTATTTAACAGGAATTAAGCAGCTGATAATACTGAAGTTCAGTCAGGTCACCACCACCCCTTCCCCATGCTTACAAGTCAGCAGAAACAAGTTTTTCAGGTGGGGAGAAGACAGGGAAGGAATTTTAAGGATTTTTTTTTTCTGCTTTCTTTTTCTTCCCTGATGGTTTTGCTATCCCCCAGCTGGGCAAGTGTACGCTATAGTGTACATAGCGTATGCCTGCCAATGTTCTTGCATAGCAATACTTATCTCCTGTCTGCAAGGGTGCTGAAAATTTCTGAAGACTGCATTTAGTGGTCTAAAGGGCAGTTTTGTAGCTGTCTGCTATCATAACAGAAGCATGTCCAAATATGAGTTATAGTTGGAATGAATGCAGAGAAATTTCATAGACATGTATAAATTAAGCTAATGTTGCACCTGCATGGTATGTGATTCAGTAGCCATGTATTCAAGAACTAGAGAAAAAAGTGCATTAATGCTGTAACATACTTGCTATTATCACACAGAGCACAACCATCAGAGAAGAGTGGTGGGATGTTGTTGCACATCATTCAGACCGTTAAACACTTCAGCCTGCTTTTAGAAAACAAGTCTAAGTAAGTGTTTAACAAGCTTCCCTCTGCTCCTTTGTGGTGATATCTGATTGTTGTTAATGCTCTAGTGTGTGACTAGAGCTTAACTATAGTAAAAGATGCTTAATAAAAGCTTGTAAAGAACCCTTCCAGTGTCACAATGGTATTTAACAAGCATGCTTTTTCCACAAATTCAGAGCATTATCACAGTGATCCACTCACTACAGGTCATTATCTTTGAAAAATAAGACATAAAATGCATCACAGAACTCTGGTTGTAGAAGTGATGTGTGACATAGGATTATTTAGGGTTTCTGCCCTGGACTCCCCAGTTCTACAACTGGTCCTGCTCAGAGGTGTGCACAGAAGGTTGCTATAGTTTGTGTTTGTTGGTGGTGAGGGCTGGGAACAGTAAGATTATAATTTCTTAAATTCTCCTATCAATCCTCTAAGATAAACAGAGAAGGTCACTATACCTTGTTTGGGACTGGGGAAAGTGTGGTCATTATTTGTCGAATTTTCCTCACAAACCTCAGAAGTATGGACAGAAGGTCGCTGTGGCTTTTGGGGGTGCCTTGACAGTGTGGTGGTTATTTCTTTTAACTTTTCACACAATCATACCTCACAGGTATAAGCACAACATCACTGTAGCTTGTGTAGGGGCAGTGTACTGTCTATGAGCAACAGGATGGGAATATGTGACTGTAACATTTTGTCTTCTCACAATCACATATAAATGTATATATGTGCCTAACTGTGGGTGATAGGGGTACGTTGGCATATTGTGAATATACATCTGAGATCAACAAGTTTTGGATGCCGGATAGCTGTCTCTTAGGAACAGGGGCATACCTCTCAAACTGGAAACATCAAAAATCTCTACAAAGACCCATGAAAAATGGGTACAAATATGCATGCTGATTAACATAAAATTTGCATACATTATGCAACCCCATCCACTCCAGTGGGATTGTAGGATAACAACTTTCAAATGCAAACTGAAGAACAGCCAACCAAAATATGGCCCCAGACCCTGTAGTAAATGGTAATCATTTTTTTGAAATGTGTAGCAATGATGTTCACTGGGAAAGGGAGAAGATGCTGAATCTTAGGATTTTGTTTTTGGTGACTTGCAGTATGTGGGTTTTATGGTAAAATTAGGGCATTTAATGGTAGGCAATATAATGTTAGCAAAAGAATATTATAGTTTGCTAGGACCTCTAAAAGTCATTCTCCATGGTTTACTGATCATTGGTATAGCTAGAGTTTGTGTCACCCAGGGCTGTCTTTGAGTTTGCCACCCCCCCTCACAAAATCATGGTCGAATGGGGCCCCCCATATACACCCCTCCCCCAGCAGCCATTCCAATGTCCCATTACTTGGCTATTTCGCTCCATTTACCATAAACACTGTAATGTGCATACAGCTTTGCTTCTATAATGATTATTTGGATTTCATTTAAAACGTCTATTTTACATTTTATAGCACAAACACCAACATACATCTGCTAAACAAAGCAATACAGTCTCACAATGAAAATAGACCTGGCATTAAAACTTCTCTGCCCTTGAAACTCTCATTCATTGAAACAGCATTGAAAACCCACATTCAAAGAAAATGCTTCTGGCCAGTGGCAGATAAAGATTACCTTTGGGCTGTTTTCAGATCATAAGCCCCTTGCACACAAAACATACATGTGTTCTTTGATACACCTTCTTGATTGTATTAAGTTATATTCCTAGTATAATACAGCACAGTTGTTAGAGCACATTTTAAATTTATTGTTTTTTAACAATTTTCCAGTAAGCAATGAAACAAAATGCATGAACCAATAATGACAAAACTGCCCAATTCAGAACATTTCCATCATAAAAGTCTACTCAGACTTCTACAATCCATCAGTATCAGAAAATATTAACAATCTCTGCAGAAGTAAAAGTCATCTAAATAATTCCATGTTAAAGAGATCTGTAACTAATGAAGAGTTTGCTGGTAGCAAACAACTTTATACATCATTGCTTCATCTACAAATAAAGTACCTGTTGCCCTTGTGGAATAAATTGCCTGTGTTACATTAAAAAAAATGATAAGGTAGTAATATTGCAAAAGGAAATGGATGGTAAACTGATAACAGGTTCATAGTTACTAGGTATCTCCGCCAAAGAGGACATTCTCAGGACTGCAGCATCCACCCCCTTTAAAAGTACAACACAGTACAGTATCAGCAGTCCATCTACATACTGTGGGAATAGAACCCACAGCCTTCTGCATCAAAAGCAATTATTCAACGTGTTGTGCTACTAACAACACAAACAGACTTGGCATAAGCAGCACTAAACTTCTCTCCCCCTGAAGAACTATGCAGCACAAGAAATCTGGAAAAAGCTAAAATTTATTAGGGGGGGGCCAAAGGCCCAAAACCAGGGACACATTTTAAACATTGTATAATCTTAGAAAAGTTGCTAGAATAAAATGTTTTGTGTTGCTATGAATTTCCTGAAAGATAACCATTTAAGTTTCTGTCTTTTTATCATTATTTAGTGAATTAATTTCTCACTGATTTGCCAGAAAACCACAAATTTTGAGGAGCAGACCAAAAATATGAGCCAAACATTCCAGACATTATGTGAAAATCTGGACAGTAGAGAGCTATGGTCACTCAACTCCTTGAATCAGAAGTGGTGGTTAGGGTAGAGAATTCAGGCTCTTGCTCCTTGTACCTAAGATACAGAGTTTGAGCCTGAGTAACACTAACCACCAGGTATAACTAACTGGGGCATTTTACACACAGACACACCCACACTGAACTTGGCAGTCATAAGAAGCAAACTCTGACTTGTACACTTGCATGTGGCAATAAGAAAAACACACTCTGTGAAGAGAATTGTAACTTGTACAAGATTGAACACTCATTCACACATTACTCTGGCAATGGCAGCAATAATAAGCAAACTCCCCTTACTTAAGCAATCCGTAACTTGCTTGTTGTAGGCCGAGAATTGTACCTTGTGCTGTATTTAAAAAAATTGAGCAGGCAGGAAGAATAGGTCTGGACCGGAAGAACAACAGTTGCAAAAGTGTTGCCCCTCTCACCCTCCCCCCACAGCTACACCACTGTTGTAAGACAGGTCCCATTACAAAAAAAAAAAAAACCTGTATTAACCATTAATTGTAATGAGGACAAATACATGTGGTGTGTTATTTTTTTTCTTTTTACTTACATGGAGGAGGTCAAGAAAGGAATGGATATGGAATGGATTCTATCATGTCGTGAGGGCATGGGTGGACTGACTCTTCTGCAGAACTAACGAATAAAATTGTGCACAGTACATACAGTACAGCTCCAGTCCAGAACGCGCTTTGCTGAGTCTGCTCTGCTCCCTCGTTGCTGTTGCTCCCAAATTACAGATTCCAACAGTCTCCGAACGAGTGGAACAGGCAGTCCTCTGCTTCATTAAGCTGGTGTCATCACACATGTACCTGCACATTGATGCTGCAATGCGTAGTGATGTCATCCATTATTTAAACTAATAAAAATTAAAAAAAGGAAAAAATCGGAATGGAAGGGGGCCCACTCGGGAATTCATGATACCCCTTTATTTTGACCTCAAAATCGATAAATACCAAGGAAGTTGGTATGATTGAGAGGTATTGGCAGAAGTGACGAGACAAGCAGTATGACTGATGTATGACAGCAGCAACTTGAAATATATTACTGAGAATATTCATTCAGTTTCATCCAAATCTAACAATGGAGGGATATATAGAAGGTGACTATCTGTTTATTTCTTTTGACAGGGAGATATAAACTATTCTAAGATATGATTCAGTTTATTGGGAACTACCTTTTTGTCAACCTTTATTATTAAGGCTTGGGCAGAAGTTATTTCTTCTTGAAAGAAAAAATAAGACTGAATTTCTTTAGTCATTATTTTTGTTCCGGCCATAATTGTAACAAAAGGCTAGGGGGGGATCTCTAAAGTGTACCTCACAGCATCTAGAATCCCATGGCGTCTGAGGCCCAAGCAGCCCCAGACTATCAGCTTAATTCTGTTATTTCCCCAACAGTTATTACACTGCAGTTTTGGCCTTTTAGGGAGTGGTGAAAGGATGCAGGAAGAAAGTGAAGAGTGAGAATGAATTTCTTTCTTTAGCAGAATTTTTGTTCAGGCCATCTTTATCTCAAAAGGTTTGAGGAAAAAAGCTCTAAAATGCAACTCTGAGCATCTAGAACCCAGTGGCTCTGGGAGGAAGTGTGAGATCTCTGGGTTGATTGATTATGTTTACTATGGTGTAAACATGGACAGTTAAGATATATACTGAATCAATGCAGAAAAAAATCTGAGGTGTGCAGCAAAGTATGAAAAAAACAAGAAAAAAGTAATCTAAATGGTGTGGCCAGTCCAGGGTGGGAGGAAATTAAGGGACACACTTTGAGGACAGTGGACATTAGGAGGCCCATGGAATCTTTTACCAAGGGTTTAATTTCACCAAAGGCCAGAGACAAAATATTCGGTACTGTCAGTGACTGCCCCATTTAAGTATGTAGCACAGTTGATCGACAAGATTTGTTACTCTCCATAAAGCGTTTTACAACACTATAGCACCTGGATAAGAAATAAAAATGCAATATTTTTAGTTTTGTCAGATTTCTGGTACAGAACAATCCATTTGATTGTATCTTTATTTACTGCTATATATCCTATAACTGGTTGCATAATAATGCTAAACAAGCCCTTGCAGACACTCCATAAGCTGTTTAAACTACTGACTTTGTCCCTAATTAATGGCACACTGCAATGCCATGGTGGACTTGCAAATGACCTAAACTCCTCTTGGCCTTATATGCCTCACCTGCAAAATCATGGGGTGTATTATAACTAATCTCATAAACTGCAGTTTGGCTTTGTGAAAAGTAGGTCCTGTGTAGTTAACCCGATAAACCTTTTCAAAAGAGTTAGAGGCTGTAGAGATGGCTGTGCAGTGCATGTGGTGTATTTTGTTGTGGTGATAGTCTTCAACACCACTGCCCATGCTGGCATCATGCAAAATTTAATTACTTTAAAACTGACCCATGTGTCGTAAGAGCGATAGTACACTGGCTGAAAGACAGAACCCACATAGTGCTAGTTGCAGATGCCTCATCAGTAAGTATGAAAATGACCAGTGGTGTCCATCTTGGCTCTGTGCTGGCACCTCTCTTTTTTGGGATTTGCTTCTCTGATCTTCAAGAAAAGAACCAAGACGTCTGGTTTAACAGAGTTTGTAGATGAGGTTGTTGTTACATCACTCTATGATACCCAAACTCTCCTGAATGGACTCATGGTGTACTAAAAGTGAGCTTCAAACTAAATGCTAAAACGTGTAGTGTTACGTTTGGTAGACAACCCCTCCCCTCATCATACTGTATAGTCTACACACCACTTTAAAATAAAAATTTTGTCATGGTCCTAGAAACTTGAGATGATAGCGCCATGTCTTTTGACCATCATGTGACAACAGTTGTCAGCGAATCGTTTTATTTAGCCCACCTAATTGCCAAGGGGGAATATCAGCATGGTATAAAGAGGTAGTCCCATCCTTGCAGTCACCATTGATCAGGCCAATACAATACCCCCCTTTGGTGTGCATCTCACTAAACATACAAAGCAATTAGAAAGACCCAAAGGCTCCTAACCAATAAAATCACAGGCCTAAATTCTCTGAGCTACCAAGAGAGACTGTAAACGCTCTTCCTTTATTCAGTGTCTAAAAGACATTTCAGTGGATATCTGTCTTGCTTACCGCACCATTAGAGTCCAGTTGTACTGGACCTCCTGTTTCTCTGCAAGTCTAATATCTCCACCAGTAGTGGAACTAGGGACTTAAATCTTCAACAAATAAATACAGCACAGTGGAAAGGCATGCTTATAAGACGGCACTTCTCATCCCTTTGGAATCAACTCCCCCACATGTTAAGCAGTGAGATTCACTGCCTTACTTTAAACATAAACTAGTTACTGAATGAGTATCCACAAATTTACTCTGGGATTTACTGGTATGGCCATTCTAGAGAAAGGCTGTTCTAGAAGTTGTTACTGGTCATAAGATTCGTTGTTTGTGAAATTTCTATGAATCTAAGCTGTTTTTATGGCTTACTTCCATAGTTTGTCAAGAAATCTGTGCCTACATCCATAATGATTCTTTATAGCACAACGTGGTTGTAAGAGAATGAATGAATTAAATGCAGCAAAATGATTACTACACTGCAAGTCAGTCTAGTTTCAGTGTAATGTACCTCTGTGGGAAATTCTGCCTAAAACATCTGATTAGACGTGAGAGCAAAAGCTTGTCCTGGTACTTGGTGGGTGAAAGGCAATAAACACGCAGGTCTGCACTGAGCCACTGACATACGAAAATTTAACTTTACTTGTAGAACATACCTATCAACTGTACAAAGTATGTATATGAATGTAACATCCTACTGTACTTTTGCAAAGTCTTGTCTTTACTACTGCTGAGGCTGGGTTGTGTCTGAAAAGGGGTAATAGACCAGCCTACTTACTAAGTAAACAAACAGCAATCAGTAAATTAAACTATGCAGAATTTTGCAGAACCTTCCTGATTTTGCTTCATATTTTTGCCCCATCTCTCATAAAATATTTGATTTTTTGAAAATCATGCAGGATCATATCGCTCATCTCTCCAGAATTTCGCAGAATGCTCAAATTATTGCCTCATATTTGTGTTCTGTTCTGTTCCACATAAAATCTGTGGTTTTCTGGAAAACCATTGAGAATTGTGTTTATTGAATAATGAAACATTTTCAGTCTGATGCTTTATATCCTTCAGAAAATTCAAGCTAATGATAAACCTGTTCATCCGATGATGTTGTTTTCATTTGTTCTTCAACTGATGGTCTCTGATCCAGCTTGGCCATGTTTACTAGACTCTCTGATCCAACTTTCAAGCTCCTCCCTTTACCCATAATGCTCCAGTCACCCTGCAATACCCCAAATTTCATTTGCCAACTTATTACTACAGACACGGATCCTTGCAGAGCTGTGGGTATAGTTTTAATTACAATAAGTGCAGTTTCTTGGGTGTATTTTTCTTATAGCCCTATCTGCTTTAATTACCTGCTCCTCCCTTACCCTAGTTTTCTCAATTTTTCAGTCATGCTAGGGTTGTAATTTGTATTTTCTCTGTTTCTACCTTTGGTAGTTATTAAAACCATTGTTGGTACTTCCCTTCTACTTTTCTCTTCCCTCTTACCCTTTACAGGGTAATTATCCTACCATTGTTTGTAGCTATTTTACCATTTTTTCTGACTGTGGCTGACAAACCCATTGGGTTTAAGAAATGCACTTCCTATGAGCACAAGATCCTAAATTCTGATGCCCACATGGAGTGCATTTATTGTCTGGGTGCATTACATTTAAATGCAAAGTGTGCTATATGTGCATTCTAGGGCCCTTGATGACCAATGTAACAACCTGGTTCTAAAGGGTTTGTTACCATCCTCTTTTTCCTCTTCCTCATTTTCAGGTGCTCAAAACCCCGCAAAAACAATCAAGGCCTCTTCGGAGGCAAAGGAATTGTGGGAACAGTCTCCAACCTGTTCTACAATGTCAGCTTCCACTTCAGAAGCTCCTACTAAAGTACAGAAGAAGTCAGATCCAACACTTACCCAATCTAAGTTTCCAGGGACCCAGTCCCCAGGGTTCTGTGGAGCTTGCCTCTCCTCGACACTATTCTCCGTTCCTATAAGAGACTCCAAGGAGAGAGTTTTGTTCCCAGTCAACTACTTGGTCTGTTAGGTCCAAATGACAAATATAGAGAGACTAATGTTCAAAAGAAAAACACTTCTGTTGAAAGGGATATTTATACTGTCCATCCAACTTCTTTGAAGCAGCAGGGAGGTTATTCTATATCACTGGGTGGTTAATGGTTATGGCTTTGAGATCTACTCCATACTGTTATGACTGCATTAGGAATTTCTTGGTGGTAAACGGATGTTGATCTTAGATGAGCTTATACCATACTGGCTGATAGGATGGGTCAGGAGATGGCTGATCTCATATTCAGATATGAGGTATTTTATATAGAAATACATTTATTTTGAGGTTCATCCATGAAATGTTACTAAAAGGTTTACAGTGATGTGCAATGGATGCCATACCATTTGCAAATTTATTGTCCTGAGCGCTTTCTGAAAGTGCTGCACATCAGCAGGCATGAATGCTGTAATGTAGGTGATGATACAGCTTATGCCTTCAACTGACATCTGCTATCAGCTGCTACCCTATTCTGATAGGGGTTTAGGTTGTTGGTGTACAATCTTAACTGCAGCATGGGGACAGAACAAATAATAGTGTTGTTCTCAGTGTATAGTGCATGCTTATATAATTACATGTAAACAAATGCTATAGTATGAAGGAAATTTTGCATGCTTCTGTATTCACATTTATGCTCCAGTATGCATTTTAGGTGTTCCCTAGACACTGTGAGGGGGTTAGTGATCCACAGACATCAGTTATTAAAGCACTGCCCATTGTATATTATATTTTTATTGCCACTGACATGCCCACTGGCCAACTTGCTGCTGCTACTTGCCATACTGCCTGCTGTCTCTTGGTGCCGAAGGACCAAGAACATTATTTTCCCCTGTGTATTTAGTTATTGAAGTTGTGGGCATGCCACCACATTCTTCTCTTTGCCCACAGAGAATTCATAACAGCCATATTTCTCTGCTACTGAGTGTCACTTCAGATGTGTCCTCAGCAAAATGTACCACAGAGAAAAGTCTTGCTGCCTGGGTACAGTGGATATAAAAAGTTTATACACCCCTGTTAAAATGCCAGGTTTTTGTGATATAAAAAAGTAAGACCATAATAAGTCATTTCAAAACTTTTCCCTCCTTTAATGTGACCTATAACCTGTACAATTCAGTTGAAAAACAAATCTGTTAGGGGAAAAATATAAAAAATAAAAAACATACAATACGCTGGTTGCATAAGTGTGCGCACCCTTAAACTAATACTTTGTTGAAGCACCTTTTGATTTAATTACAACATTCAGTCTTCTTGGGTACACACCTGCCATAAATTAAAGAGACTAATTAACCCCAAATAAAGTTCAGCTGTCCTAGTAGGATTTTCCTGGCATTTAATCAGTTGCCTGCTACAGCAAAAGCCACAGTTCGCAGAGAGCTTACAAAACATCAAAGGGATCTCATTGTTGGAAGGTATCAGTCAGGAGAAGGGTACAAAAAAATTTCCACAGCATTGGATATACCATGGAATACAGTGAAGACAGTCATCAAAAAGTGGAGAAAATATGGGACAACAGTGGCATTGCAAAGAACTGGACGTCCCTCCAAAATTGTTGGAAAGACTAGTCAAAAGCTGGTCAGGGAGGCTGCCAAGAGACTTACAGAAACGTGAAGGAGCTGCAGGAATTTCTGGCAAGTACTGGTTGTGTACTACATGTGACAACAATCTCCCGAATTCTCCATATGACTGTACTATGGGGTAGGGTTGCAAGACAGAAGGCTTTTCTTACAAAGAAAAACATCCAGGCCCAGCTAAAATTTGCAAAACAATACATAAAGTCTCCCAAAAGCATGTGGGAGAATGTGATATGGTCTGATGAGACCAAGGTTGAACTTTTTGGCCACAATTTCAAAAGGTACATTTGGTGCAAAAACAACACTTCACATCACCAAAAGAACACCATCCCCATGGTGAATAATGGTAGTGGCAGTATCATGTTTTGGGGTTGCTTTTCTTCAGCTGGAACTGGTGCTTTAGTCAAGGTGGAGGGGAATTATGAACAGTTCCAAATACCAGTCACGTTTGGCCCAAAACCTTCAGGTGTCTGCTAGAAAGCTGAAGATGAAGAGGATTTCACCTTTCAACACGACAATGACCCCAAGCATACATCAGAGTCAGCAAAAGAATGGCTTCACCAGAAGAAAATTAAAGTTTTGGAATGGCCTAGCCAGAACCCAGACCTAAATCCAATAGAAAATCTGTGTGGTGATCGGAAGAGGGCTGTGCACAAGAGATGCCCTCGCAATCTGACAGATTTGGAGCACTTTTGCAAGGAAGAGTGGACAAATATTACCAAGTCAAGATGTGCCATGCTGATAGACTCCTACCCAAGAAGACTGAATGCTGTAAATTAAATCAAAAGGTGCTTCAACCAAGTATTAGTTTAATGGTGTGCACACTTAAGCAACCAGCGTATTGTACGTTTTTTATTTTTTCCAGACAGATTTGTTTGTTTTTCAATTGAATTTTACAGGTTATAGGTCACATTAAAAGTGTGAAAAGTTTTGAAATGATTTATTGTGGTCTCTTTTTTGTTATATCACAAAAAACTGGCATTTTAACAGGGGTGTGTAAACTTTTTATATCCACTGTAGGTGCCTGAACTCTTCTGCAAAAGCTTCTAGCATTCACAATAAATGAATGTAAAATTTGCTTAATTTCTTGCTCCTCCCTTTCTTTACAGTGCATTAGAGTAGTTATTTTTAGGATTAGGTTAGCATTATGTTAGTGTTTAGGTAGATTTTTAAATTTTAAATCCTTTGAGTGTTGTTTCCATAGTGGAACTTTGTAGCACAGTAGTGTTTCTTAAAATATAACAGTTACAATAAGGCTGTTTTTCTGCTTGAATAGTGTGTACTATTGTTAGTTGATCAGACATTTAGAATTATATAGATGACATACTTAGAATAAGTACTTTTTTTTCCAAGTTACGCAATGTTAAATATAATTGTATGCTTTCTTTTTTCTAATGTGTGAGAAATCTACTAATTTTAAAAAGTCTTCAGCCTGTGGACAGAAAATCCCTCTTCAGGATATCCATTCCGTTTGTGCCTATTGTTTGGGTGCTTCTCACCTTCAGGCTAGTTGTGGTATCTGTGTTGCCTTCAGATCCAGAGCCCTCAAAGGCTTTCTTCCCTCTGACAGGGTCTACCATAATGGTATCTGAAGTTAGACAGTCTTCTACATCTCCCACTTCTGAGGAGAGAAGTGAAGGGAGAATGAGAGAGACAGACCTAGGGAAAAACATCAGGAAAAAATCAGAGAAATGGACCAATAGAAAAAAGGCAGGAAGAATAAAAGAGAAATCTAGGAAAAGGTTTCCAGGTCCAACCAGTCTCTTGGGCCTGGCACCGAAGTCTTAGAGGCAGTTTGATCTAACTGCAAATCAGTTCCAAACTCCTTTACCTAAAGCTTCCTTTCCCCAGGAATGGGAAGTCCCAGGTTACATTCTCCAATACTTCAGCACAAGCTCCCCTCTAGACCTGTGTCTGTAGCTTCATTGTCGAGGTGTGGACATTTCACAGAAAGTCTTACTGAGATGGATGTTGACTGGCTGATGAGAAAATTCTTGAGGACACAGACTCAGCTGGGAGTCTTTCTGGCATCATTCTGCAGAGGAGGTCCAGGAATGGGTCTGTCAACCCCTTCACACCTTGTTCCAACACAGACTCCCTTCTCAGGGTCAGGGCTTATAGGTCAGAAACCTTCCGGCACACCTTTGGATCTGATAATCTTGGGAACTTTGGCTTCAACTTCTTCTCTTACTCTCCTGACTTCAGTGCTTACAGGTCAAGATGAGCCCTCAAACCGAAGTATTGGGGCCAGAATGCCAGTGGTGGAGTTTACTCAGAAGTTTTAGTAACTGTTCATTTCCCTCAGTGCTTCAACATTTGACAGCTGAATTTAGAGGCTGTCTTTGGAACTGACCTTTATTGGAGTTGACTCCCTGTGTTGGTTGACAAAGGAAGTTTTTCCCTGAGCTCCAGTAGCAGAGTTGACTTTTGAGGCTGTGGAAAGGGCTTTGGCTGTGCCAAGAAAACAGGTGTGTGCACTGAGTTTGGATCCATCCCAAACTCCTGATGGATCCTGTGTGCCTCTCTCCTCATTCGCAGAAGTGAATTGCCAAATCAGGGGTTCTGTGGCCCTTTCACTTTACCAGGGATTACCTCAGTGTCACTGCTCAACAGAGGCACAGCAAAATAATGGGCATAGTTCCCCATACTAAAGGGGTGGCGTAAGCCACAAAACTATGGGCTAGGCTTGTAAATGCCCTCGGGCAGATAGCCTAGTATGAACCTATGAACCTATGAACCTATGAGCATCCATTTATGAATGTCTGATTGTTGCATTCTGGAGGCAGTTGGGCATTATTAACCTTACACCCTCTAGCCTGGCAAACCATAATGTCCAATTCATGGGTGTGAAGGATAATCACCAGAGGCTATACCATAACCTTTTTGTTTCTTTGAAGAAAAGATTGAAGATTCCCGATACACCACCTGATCATTTGGAATCCACAGCAACAGAAGTGTTGCATTTGCTAAACAAGAGTCATCCGGCCAGTCCCCAGACCAGTTAGAATCCGGAGTCTATTCCAGGTTATTTTTAGTTCCAAAAAAGATAGGGAACCTCAGACAAATTTTGGATCTCCACCACCTCAGTCAATATGTCAAACAAAGTTCCAGATGGTCACTGTACAGTCCATTATGCCTCTATTGAGGAAGGATAATTAGATGTGCTCTGCAGATCTCCAGGATGCCTACTACCACATCAAGATTTGAAGGCAATACAGAGAGATTCCTCCATCTCCATTTCCATCTGGGAGCCAGTCACTATCACTTCAGAACACTGCCATTCAGTCTTACCACAGCTCTTCCCCCCAGATTTTCACCAAGATTATAGCTCTAGTAGCAGCTCATCTATGACTGCAGGGGATCCAGGTCTTCCCATACCTAGACAATTGGCTCCTAACTGCTACCTCCAACGATCTACTACTGCAACACTAGACTTTTCTTCTCAGTCTTACAGACCAATTGGGAATAACAGTAAGTTACATGAAGAGCAAACGGTCACCCATGCAGCAAATAGAATTTATAGGGTGTCAGACAGTTCAGAAAATTGCCAAGCTTTCCATTATAAGGGTTTGGTCATTAAGGCTAGTAACCTTTCAAAAGATTCAGCATTTCCGCCCAAAGACTGATTCTCCTTCTGTACAGTACATTAGTCCCATTAGCAAGGTATCACATAAGAGTAGTATAATGGGCACTGTCCATCTAACTGTCAGAGAGAGTTCACCCTGTACTCACCAGAATCCATCTTACTCAAGTATGCAAGAGGCATATTTGTTGGTGGATAACTTTTCCATCAGTAGCAGAGGGCATACCTTTCTGTCCATCTTGTCTCCCTTTTTAGAATTTCCTACCCAAGAGTGTGGTTTCCTTCCAGATGGGCAATATGTCAGTGGTATGGTGCATCAACAAATAAGGTGTAATGCGCTCATATCCTCTTTGCCAGGAGGCCATGCAAGTCTGGCTGTGGGCAATATGTCAGTGGTATGGTGCATCATCAAATAAGGTGTAATGCGCTCATATCCTCTTTGCCAGGACGCCATGCAAGTCTGGCTGTGGGCAATGTCTTCCCATCTCTTTCTAGTAGCAATGTACTTCCTAGGACATAATTTATACTAGTGGATAGGTTGAGCAGATGTATTCCATTACCTCATGAGTGATGTCTTAAATAGTGGCGACAGAGATCTTCAGCAGCTGGGGCCAACCTTTCTGCAATGTCTTTGCCTGCTACCTAAACAAATGCAGTAGTTACTTTGCCCCTTTCTTTCTCCCAAAGGTGGCATCCAAAACAAATTTAAATCAATATATTGATTTGCTTGATTTAAATTTGTTTTGGATGCCACCTTTGGGAGAAAGGAAGGGGCAAAGTAACTACTGCATTGCTTGTCCCACGGTGGTGGTGCTGTGGTAGTGTTGTCGCCTCACAGTAAGAAGCTGTCTGGTTTGATTCTCAGCTAGAGCGTCTTCTGCGTGGAGACATGCGTGAATGGGCGTACCTTCGTTGAAGGTTGTGCGTCAGGCCTGGCAAGCCGGTATGTAAAAATCAACTGCCAATCATTAGCAGACCGGAGTTCCGCTGTGGTCACCCCTAACCGGGAAAAGCTGAAAGAGACAAACATATTGATTTGCTTGTATTTTTTCCAAATTTCTCTACCAAAGGTGAACATATCCTTTACACATTAATGTTCACAGAGAGCTCTGATTTTACTTACATTGTACAAAAAATATCAGGAAATCTGACCGGCTATTTATCTCCTTTTCCAACATAAAACTAGGACGTCCATAAAAACATCACACTTTCTGACTGGCTGGAAGATTGCATTTCATTTGTTTAGAAAACACAAGGATTGCCTCTACATTCAAAGCTTAAGGTTCACTCCACCAGATCAGTGACCATTTCAACAGCAATTGCAAAAAGATTTCCTATCAGTAACATCTGTGCAGCAGCAACTTCATCAACAGCAAACACTTTTGTATCTCAGTATAAATTGGATGTGCAATCTAGAGCTTGTACATCATTTGGCTCTGCCATTCTCAGGAATATCCTTCCTTTAGGCCACCCAGACTGTTTTTTGGCAGCCTGGGAATCTGAAACAAATGTTGAATCAGATAAAAATAGACAACATTGGATACAAATGTTATGTACTTACCATAATGAATACATCTGTTTTGTCTCATTTTCATTCAGTTAAACCTCTCTTCCCTCCTTCCACCTTCCAAATTGCAATTTTGCATCTTCTTGTGGCTCTGACAGACCTTAGCTAAGACCCTGTCTGTTTGTTTTGCATCATCTTCCCTAAGCATGGTAATACTTGGTCTATATAATTATAATAGTCATCAAACTCAATCTGAGCATACCTCTCAACCTCTTAAAACAAGAAATCTGGGCAGAGGCCCATAAAATAGGTTCATATTTTAAATATTGCTCTTATAAAGTTTTTCATATAACAGGATTTGTGTTAACATGAATTTTTCTGAAAGATATGAAGTCTGAAATCCAAATGTATGCCATTATTTAGTGACTTCAGTCTGCAGATCATCCCAGTGAATTACCAGAAAATCACAAATTTTATGAGGAACACAGCAAAAATATGAAGCAAAAATCTGGACATTCTGCAAAGATCTGGACAATTGAGAGCTATGGGTCTGAAGTAAATCAATTAGACGTAGAGAATAATGTGTGGGTCAGATCCAACAACCACCAAATAAAATGTTGTACCAGATGAAAATAGACAATATGGATCTATAGTTATGTTAAGTACATAACTTTCATTTGTGTGTCATTTACAAACCAATGTGTCTTTGTTTTTTGTTTGCCAAAGAGAGAGTTTTTGTGGCTACCCTAAAAGTCTCAGGTTTGTGATTACATTTGCTTAAAGAAGCCATTTAAAACTGCATTTTTACCTCACAATAAAAGTCTGCTGATTTGACTAAAATACATGTCTTAAGCTTTATTACAAGGTTTATTACAGAAAAAGGTAGTTTTGTTGCTGAATTTCCCAAAGTATGCCACAATGGCAATACCCAGGGTGGTACACAGTACTCTATGAAATGCTTTGAGCATTAGCAAACTTCCCTTTGATGAGTCTGCTTTTAAAGATGTAGGTTCAAATACCGCAGTCTAGAAGTATGTCATGTTCTTGCGGATGGCCTCTTTTTAGTAAATTTTATCTGGGCATGCACCAAAAGAATGTGAATACCCTTTGTGTAATCACAAACACACTGAATTTCTGGGTGGAAGGCACAAAAGTTTGGAACAAAGCTGTCAGTACTGTAGGATTCCTAGTAGCCATAGTTTTAAAAAAAGCATTACTTATAGTTATGACATTTATATGTCATATTACTGTTAATCACAAAACCTACATTATCGATTGTCTCTGTTATATCCAGTGTATTTTCCATTGTAGTATGTGTCTCTGGTTTGTAACTACCTGATAACATAACTAAAGTTTTGTAAGCTAAACTTTAGGTCTACCTCCTTTACCCAAATATTAATCCTGCCTAAGCAAGTAGTTGTCTGGACATTATTTAAAGAGACCAGTGCATCTATTTTGTGACATCTGCATACTTTGAGATCCAACATCTAGTTACCATAAAGGGCGTTAAGACTGTGCTAAGCTATATACATCCCATTATCGATTCATGAGGAACTCTTGATTTTACTTTCATCCATTCTGAACCACCTCACAGTAGGTCTGCTCTATGTGACATGTTCTCTGGTGGGCATTCAGTCCCCTTTATAATGGATTTGTTTACTTTTAGAGTAATTAAGTTTTTAATAATGTCAGCTTTAATGTATCAAATTTTGTTGTGAAGCTGAGTAAACAGTCACTACATCACAATCCCTATTTATTGGGACAGATACCGTAGCAGTTGCTCTCTGTGTAAGTCTGCTAATTCTGGAAAATTTGCTCTCAGTGTGACCTTACTTTGGTGTAAGGCTTATTATATATAAACAGGCTTACACTGGGGATCATATTCCTAAAGATCTGCTGTCAGCCTAAGTGTTCAATTAAACTGAGAGCAAGTCTTTTGGAATTGGGCCCACTATCTTGCTGTAGTGGTCAGTCAGCTCTTGAAACACTTACCAATGATTGATATAATGCTGATCATTCTAAAAGTTTGGATCAGATCTACCCTGTCCATTTTGTGGGCTAGCTACCACAGTGGGCAGTTTCCACTGAGTTGAAACTGTACTCTCTTAAAGTAAATTGTTACAAGTATTACTACAGGGTTTGTTAAAGCACTTTTAACCAGATTAATGAGCTGGCCTGAGAAATGTCTGGTCCCATGTTTGAAGTCCTCTTAAACTTCAGTATTGACTAGACAACTGTTTGCATGTAAAACTGGACAAAATCCCAAGTCATAATTAGTTCTGGTCAGGGTTCAGTTCATAGACAAGGTCAGTTTAGAAACATTTGCTAAAGGTCTTACAAAAAGAGATGGGGTATGCAGCAACACAAAATTCTGTAACAGTGGTCTGACAAGAGTGTATACCTGCTTTTGAGAAATATACATTTATTAACTTTTTGTTCTTTCTGCCACCATTTTTCTTTACATTTCTATTTAACTGAAGAAATTTCTGTTTTCAGTGCTCTTGTTACTTCATTGTCTCCTTTTGTTTATATTAGTTTTGTGTTTTTATGTACAATCATACCTGTTGTGGGGGGGGGGGGTTCACACCAAATCTAGAAGGCATGCTTGGTTTTAGGCCCACCTTATTCTGATGACCTTAGGCAGAAATTAGTAAATACTTCTGTTATAAAATACAGTCTTTCTGGCAAATCAGCTGATGATCCCTTTACTGACTCGGAGAAAACGATTTACTGTCAGGTGGTTGTTACTGTCACAACATAAAAAACAAAGACTTTTCAAGTTAATTGGGGGGGCACATTATACTGAATCTTTCAAAAGCCTCACAGTCAGTATTAAGTGCAGCAACAAACAGCAGATAGGACCAAGATCCCAACCTTCTCACAGAAGTAGGAGCAAGATCCCAACCTTCTCACAGAAGCTACTTGGTAGCAGGATAGGAAGAGAAAATACATGTAGCCTGACCCATTCTTCCAAGCTGCTGAGCCAACAAAGTGGGGGTGGGAGGAACAGAGATTCCATCACTCTTTATAAACCTGGCTACAGGCCATTGGTCTAATTCCTGAACAGCCACAGTTGCAGATGTGCATACTTTGAACTCTACAGCAGTTATTTCTAAGGGAAGCAGTTCAATAGGTGCCAGAAAAACAAAAAGCGAGATGTTTCTGTACATGATTAACACCTTTACTAAATTATCACTTAAGACATAGGCAAACATATATTAATGTAAAAGAAAACAAATCATATTATCACATTTCTAGTTACATACATTATATGTCCCATATGTTCTTTTTATAGCTATCATCAGTCCAACATTACATAAATTGTTCAATTTCTGCCTTCCCTTAATCCTCGCTCCTCCTGAACATTATTCTGCATGCATTGTTCCCACATTTTCCGTCTGTTTCTACATAATTGCTCCTTCTCTTTTCTAAAGATCCCACTTCCAGTTCTTTTATCTCTGTTACATCATTCAGTACTTCAAATTAAGTTGGTTTAGATTTCAATGTCTATTTTCTAGTAACTGTTTTTTGGCAGCCATCAGAATTAAATGTAACAAGGTCTTACTTTGTCTACCCAATTTAGATCCTATGTCCCAACTCAAAGGAATCATTTCCTTAGTTGCACCCATTTACTCACCTAATATTTCTATTTTAAATCTGCCAACTCATTGCATTCCCAAGACATATGTTCCCAATTACCTCTTGCTTCATCACACCTCCAACATTTACCATCTATCTGAGGAAAATTATTTGAAGTCTGCTTGGGTTATAAAAATACTTACGCAAACATTTCAAAGCAGAAATCTTAAAACTTTGTTTTTTTTTTTTTTTTTTTGCATATTTGGGAGCCATACTTACATCCTCCAATTGTTCCCTTGTAAATTGCTTATCCAATCTCTCTTTCCAATCTTTTCTAACCTCCTCTGATTGATTCCTATAGATATTGAGAAATGTTTTATATGCCCTACTAATTATCCCATTTTAACAACAGCTTTTGTTCTAGATTCAACTAAAACTCTACCAGAGTAGGTCTTTCACTATGGATTCCCCTATCCTTTTCTTCTTGCCTATATACTGATATCAGTCCCTTGTAGGGAAGGCAGTTTCTAGCCTGCAGTCCAAATACCTTCTTCGCCTCAGCCAAATTCCTTTATCTGTTACTCTCTAGTTATTTGTTCCCAATGCCTTTGTTCCTTTGCCAGGTTTTTCCAATAAATTCCAGCCCACTCTTGCCTATTCTCTGTACCCCTACTTGCAATACTCCGTATTGGCAAAATATCCTTTATCCATTCTCACGCTGGCTTATTTACTTTATGAATATAATATTCTGCATGGCTGCTATTATCCTAATTAAGGACCTGCATCCAAAATCCCACTCTCCTTATTCCTTGAATCTTCCCCACCCACTTCATCATTATCATCATCTTCATCCCTTTCCACTTTGAATTATAACTTTCTGCTTGTGTTATATATGAGCCTTAGCTGTGAAATATCCCTTCAACTCAGGTAATCATAACCCACCTTGTTCTATCGGAAGGATCAACATATCCCACTTAAATTTTACCCTCTTCCCCTCCTAGATAAGCTCCTTCAACTCTTTATTAATTATTGCCTACAACTTCTCTTCTGGTTGATAAAAATATGCCTGACCTGTATATAAAAGTAAAGGGACTAAAACATTTTCACTGCTTGTATCTTATTATCCATATCCATAAACAAGAGGTTCCAGTTTCTCAGTTTTTGCATGATCTTTTATTTAGTCTCTTCCCACATATCCTTAGTTGCCATTGAAGAAGCCTTTTTAATCCATGGTCCTAAATACTTCATGTTATTGTCCCTCAATAAGTATGGGTATTGCTGAACCAGTTCATATGTGGGTACATAATTTATGGCTCTAGCTTTTTTTTATCTTCATTAATTTTATATCCCAAAAAGACTTGAAACTGTGTCAGAATGTTCCACAGCACCGAGATGTCATTTTCTGGATTTATCAGGTACAAATTTTATACTAACTATATCCTTGAATTCCCAAGTTCATTATTATCTTTGTCAGTGACCCTAAATATAAATAAATAACAAAGGAGAAAGAGGACACCTTGGCCTGGATGCTCAGTTCAGGTACAGCTTATCAGAGAGGAACTCTCCCACTTTAATTCTTGCCTCTGATCCTTCATATATCCTTCTAATCAAACTTTTATTGTGTCATGGAATGCAAATGCTACCATTGTCCTGCTCATAAAATCTCAGCTTACTTTGTTGAATTTTTTTTGGGATTAGGACCCACCAACAGCAGCAGTATTTTCTTACATTCTGCTTCCATGAGGGTCGTCATTGTTCTATTACTGTCAAATGTTTATCTCCCTTCCATAAAACCACATTGCTCCATATCTATCAATTTTGGCAGCAACTTTTCCATTATTTTAGCTAGTATAGACATAAACACACTATAATCATGGTCTAAAATTGAAATGGGTCTATATGAACATGGGTCTGATGGTTCTTTACTGCCTTTAGGAATTACAGGCACTACAGCTTTCTTCCAAGTTGTTGGTGCTTCCCCTCCTTTTAAAATACTGTTAAACAAAACCTTCCGATCTTTCACTTTTTCCCTCCTAACTTTGATATTTCCACAGGAATACCATCTGTTCCTGGATATTTTCTTGAAGATTGATAATGCATTACCATTTTTATCTTGTCTCCTAACTTAACTTTTAAACCTCATCTACCCCTAACCTTGGCATACTTGAGTCTTCCATAAATATTTCTATTTGTGCTCTTCTTGATTTTCACATTTATCTGTTTTATACAGATTTTCATAAAATTTCTAAAATATCTCTAATACCTCTACAGGATCTGTGGTTATTTTTCATATTATAGGCTTGCTAAGTTTGGCAACAGACATTTCTACTTTCTTTTGCCTAAGTCATTGTGTTAAAAGTTTTTGTGCTCTGGTGTTATCAAAAATAGTTGCTTAACAGCAGTCTTTCTAAACTCATTTAATTATCCAAATACTCTTATTCTCTCTATAGCAATCTGCAGTTGCATCTCTTCTTGTTCTGAGAGATTTCCCCTTATTCTGTAATACAAGCCCCTCTAAGTAATTCTGATTACTTCTTAACCATATATTTTTCTTTTATTTCTACCCTATTTTTAAAATCCATTTTCATTTTATCTTACTCAATAACTATAACTTCTGAAGAAATGTCTATCTTCCTTAATAACTCTTGAATAATTTCACTACCTATTCCTTAAATTCCTCTCTTTTTTAACAAGTAGGTGGAAAAGAGCCAGTGTCTCATTTTTACTTCATTACCCTGCATTTTTATCTTGGTTTTTATTGATGGATGATCTAAAATCATTATTGGACATGGGTCATAGCTTTTAATTAAATGCAGATGTTCATGTGAATAATATGCACATTCTGTCAGAGTTCCTATTACCGAATTCACATATTCCATACCAAATATGTTCATAAATATCTTCAAAAAATCTACCATTTTATTATATTTTCCCTCCTATGTCTGTTGAATACATTCTCACTGTGGCAAATAAAGTTCTAGTCCCCACTTAATATTCCCTGTTGAAAGCTATTTCTCAAAAAAATTTCTTAAGCTCCATATTAGCTGTTTTTAATGGAATATTAATACATACCAGCATAATCCTCCTCCCTTGTCAATAGCTCCTTATTATCACAAATCTGCCAGTATTATCTTTTTTTCCTTCTATCAAATTGTAGCTCCTCTACAAAGTAGTATTATTCATTTCCTTTTCTCCCTGATATTTGCTGAACATCCAGCCTGAAATTATTTTTTGTGACGTTCACATGCTCATTTCTTTCCAGGTGGATCTCCTGCAGCATTGTTGTTTACACTGTGCATATTATAATTCAATACTCTTTCCTTTTTGTCTACACCTGTAAGTCCATTTACATTCCAAGATAATATGGATAGCATAGTCGTCATGACAGAAAAGTTGTCATTCTCACCTATTTTACATGTCTGTCTGAATGTTTATTTCCAACTTTTATTTTACATGCACACACTAATGTTTGGCAGGCTGATTTTTTTTTTACAGTTGTTTCTTGTCTTCTCCATTTGAATCTATGTCATATTTATCAAGACCTTTTGTTTTAATGAAAATCCTCAATCCAAAAAATTTTTTTCAGAATACCCCCATAACTTATCGTAGAAAAAAACATATAATTACATCTTCAAAAATGAACTTTAACCCTCCAGATAGGAAGAATTGCCCCAAATCAACAGCTGCACCCACTGCCATTACCTAACCTAAAGTAAGGTTACCCATGCTAAAGTGCACATAACAGCCTATGCTCCCACTTGCACTGAGTGATGTCTGTTCTTTTCTTATATATATTCACCTCCCAGATATGAAAAACTGTGTGTATGCTTTCAGAAAAATTAACTTTTAGCCTTAACAAAGTGTACTTGGCTATCTTTAAATACGGTTCTATTAAAGTATTAAGACTAGTGGGGAAGCTGCTATCTCATATTCCCTTCCAGTAATTTCAAACTGTATTTTTTATTTATTTATTTTTTTTTTTTTGCCCTTGTACTTTATCTTTGCATTTTTCCTCAGCAAAGAATGTGCAGAGTTCTCAGAATTAATTTGTTGCACCTTTCAGACAGCTCAACTCCATGGAAACATATTCAGCAATAAGAAAAAAAAAACAGCCAACAACTCTTCAGATGCATGAAGGAATCTTTGACAGTTTCACTAAGAACAGATTGTGCAACTGCCTTTAGCTGCAGACTTCACCCGCAATGATCATTTTCTAAAGGAAAAAAGTAAGTTACTATCATAGCATCTGCAAGAGATAGCACTTCTCATGCTTTCATTTGTCTTATTTTTCAAGCCTACTTCCACAAAACACTTGTTTTGTCTTTAGATTAATCCAAGAGCACTAATCCAGCCATTCATCTTTGCAAAAGTAAGAGACAGCATCTCAAATCTACATGTTATATAATCCGTGAACTTTTAAACCCTTCCCAGGAGCCCAAGAATACAGCATATTAGCACAAACTTGCTTTTGTCCAGCCTTTCTCTTTTTACATCGCAAAGCCTATATTTCTTACAACTAAAAAGCACTTGTTTACTTTAATATCTTTATCACGTACAACAATCACTAAAAATATACATCCTCCAATTTAAAATACCCCCTGACTACATACTACACAAAACTGCTTTACTGTATAGCATGCAATTTATGCCATGAAATGTTTTATACAAATGCTATTAAGAGCAAAATGTGTTTTGCTTAGTTATTTTTCCCATATTTAGTGTTATTCTAACCATTAGTGACATAAAGTGGGATACATGCTTTACAGTCCACATACAAGTTAGATAAAGTCAACAACTGTCCAGTCTTTCTCAGTCACTTTTTCTTGCAAAGCCATATCTCACAAATGTTATTGATATTTTATAATCTCATATTTATTCACTAGTTTCAGTGTTACTGGTCTTCTTGATCATCTCCATCACCAAACTCTGATTCAAGTTCAAGGTACTCCTGACTTTTCTAGTCAACTCCTGAGCTTTTTCTCTCTCTCAAGCATTTCCCTCTGGAATGTTGGAAATTTTTTCAATGGCAATGTCTCTCTATGACCTTTCTTGTTACAAGAATGAGAAGCAGAGTTCCCTTCTGTTGGATAAACTTTTGTATTTCCTCCTTAGCCTGTTGTGCATCAAATATGTCTTTGATCCTTAAGGAAGAAATATTCTGAAGGCAGCTGGATACTGCAGCTTGAATCTCACACCTGCCTCTTGACATTCCCTGACTGCTGGGATGAATTTGCTTCTCTTCTGCTGATGTACAATGAATAATCATTTTCCACAAACCCTCTGCCACCTCAGTTTGTAATACTGTTCCCTTTTGTCACAGTTTTTTCAGGATCAACTCTTTCTGTTGGTATGACAGTATCTTTACTAATACAGGTCACTTTTTCGAGGTCAGGTGTGGAGCATACATTTGATGTACCCTTTTAATTAACAAATCCTGCTGTGGAATACCAGTCCAGTTGTATATTTGTGCTTTCATAAAATTAATATAGTCTTTTCCTTCCAGTTTTTCTGATATAGCAGAAAATCTCATGTTTTCTATGCATGTGTTGCCTTCTAATGGTACAGTATTTTTAAAACAGCTCTTCTTTAGAAGTCTCATACTCAGCCAGCCTTTTCCTTTCAACCTGTAATTTTTGCAGTCTTATCAGTTCATCTGAATAGCTAGTTAAAGCTTCTTCTATTTTTTTCTAGCTTTTTGTTATTTGACTTGATAGACTCCTTCAATGTTTCATTAATTTTAATCATATATATCAGTACATTTGATTTTTTCCCTCTAAATTAATGGAAGTCATCTCTTGTTCCAGAGCTGAATCTTGAACTGTTTTTTTTGCTGAACAGCTGCAGGATTGTTTCCAGTCAGTGTTTTATATTCACCTTTTTGGTTGATTTTTTTTCAGGCTCTCTTAATTTCTTTTTTGCTGGCAACCAGGGAATGTACTTACTAGCCTGTAACTGAATTTTACTTAGAATGGCAGGATTACTAGTTCATTGATTCCTAGATTGTGACTTGGCTAATGACCTAAGGGGCTTCTCTAAGCCTAACCAAGTTCTCCCAAAAGAATAATGATGTCCTATATTCAAATGGGACATTGAGGGCCAGACATTTATATGCTACCTCTGTCTATAAGGAACAGGGATGCCAAGTCCTGTGTACATTTCCTGTTCCCCATTCACTGGCTAAGTTGCACTTAAACTGTGCAATAGACATACTCAGCTTCACATGGATGGGAGGCCTTAGTTTCTTTTTTCACACTGGGAGAGTTGAAATTAAGCTGTTGATCAGGATGCAACCATCCAAGAAGTCTGTTCATGATTTTTTTTTTGGTAACAAAAAAGGGCAAGAAACAAGTCTCTTGGGATTTGCAACCCCCAACTATTATGTAGAATCAAAAAAAGTACATGCTGATATTTCAGTTTGTGCTTTTATTACTGACTCATCAGGCATGGGTGACTCCTCTGGATAAGGGAGATGCATATCTGTACATCTGTATGTCTAATATAAGGAGAGTACTTGAGATTGCAGGTGATATTTTAACTTTGAGTTCTCAGCTGTACATTTTGGCCCCTCTCAAACTCTGTGTGAATGTTTCTACAGCTTATCCTTCTCCCTCTTTCTTTGTTCAGAACATTGTAGTTTCAGAAGTATAAATGCATTCTGTAGTTAAACTGAAGATCTGATGATGTTAATTTTCATTCAGTCATGACGGATGGGTCTTGGTTCCATCCTTGAAACTGACTCAGCCAATATAAGAAGCTCACGCCAGCCAAAAACTCTCAAACTAAGGTTACCCATGGTGCCCCTCTCCTCATCTCCCATTTGCTGAATAGTTTCAAGGCACATCAGGCCAGCTCTCAAGCTAAGTGTTTAATTTTTCTCTTAATTTTTGCAAATTTACCCTTATCTTTTATAATCCTTCTATATCTTAATTGTTTATAGTTAATGATAGTTCCCATCCTGTGTGAGTGAATATTTCCTTCCTTTTTACCTTGTTGGTATTTCTTTGTGCCATTACTGGTACAGGCCTCTCCCTTCCCCTTACCTTTTGGTAATTTAAATACCATCATTGGTATTCTCTTTCCCCTTCCCTTTACTCTTTGGGTATAATTTCTACTTAGCATTGTTCATAAATTAAAAATAAAATCGTTCCTTTTCTGTGTGTGTGTGTGTGTGTGTGTGTGTGTATGTATACCTAGTCATGAAATTATATTTCTTCTTGTTTAATTGTTGTCAACTGTATTTTTCATACAAGAAGAGCACTACTGGTTTTAAACAGTGTGATAAATGTGGCAGGAAGATGTTACATTTGAAGGTTCAGCCTCCGTGCTGGGCTTTAGTGCCCACACCTTAGCTGAGCACAAGAACAAATTAATCTTAAAGGATCTGTTGAAAACTCCATTCTCAAAGGCTTTATCTGATGTGGAGGTCTCAACTTCTCCTAAAGAAGAAAAGAAGAGCCATTCAGTGCTATCGTCTCCTCAGTCCCAAGAATCAAAAATCACTAAGGCTCAGGTTCATATGGAACTGAAACCTAAACATGCCAAAATTACTTCAACACCTACCTCAGCACCAGAGTCTAAAACTCCATCCATGGTGCCTTCTTTGACTATGGTACTGACCACTTTTGTGGTACCACAGACCCCCTCAGCACCAACAATAGCCTCTCCCTTAAAAATGGTCACTTCTCCCTCCATCATCACAACCTTCTGGTCTTCCAACCATGGTGCTGATGGCCAGGACCCAATATTCTCTGTCAATTGACCCCTTTGTTGGGCAACAGCTAAGTCCATTCTTTGACCGACCTGAATCTCCATTGGGGATGTCAACCCATTCCAACAGGACCCTTTTGGAGCTCGATGTAGTGAGACTTGTTGATCAGCTCCTAGTGGCCAGAGGCATCCCAACTCTGTCTAGGACCTCCCACCCGGATCTGAGGGTTTTTCTCCACAGACTCCAACCTATGTTCCACTTTCAACCTCCCCACCGGTCTTGGAGCCGTCAATGCTGATGCCTATCTTGGTGCCAGCTTCTCTGGTTCAACTGATAGATCTTACTGTGGTTCCAGAACCTACCCTGTGGACCATGACTCAGTTGGAGCTGATCCACCTTCAAGACTGTGACTGGTCTGTCAGCACCATGACCCCTAGTATGGCAGCAATTTTTTCTATGGCACTGTCTACTGTTCCAGTTGCTTTGGGAGCTCTGAGTCCTCTCACTGCACCTTTCCTGGAGGTGGGCTCATCAGAGCGGGGTGTGACCTTGGTTCCAAGGTTGTCTTTTTCAGATCTGGGCTCCCATCCCTCTTTGGGCAGGCCTGCCTTCCAGGTTAGGGAGAGGGCATGCACCTTGGCTGGCTCACAGTTGGCCCCTTCAGAGCTTTAATGTCACATATACACGTCCTCTGGTTCACAGCTGATACAATCCACTACACTGGGACATCAGGCATTGGAGCAGCAAGATACCCTACTGAAGGTCACTCTCTCTTTGGAGTCCTCTTCAGATGTTCCTCCTGAATAGCCACCCTGTAAGAGATCATGCAAGAGGAAGCACATTGATTCCCCTGAGGAATCTCTTACCGAAGATTCAGATTATGATGAGGGGGAAAGGTCCCCATGGTTGCCCCCTGAGGATGTCTCCTTTAGAGACATACTGGAGATCCTGAAATAGAGGGGTGACTGGAAGCCCACCAACCCTTCCTCTGAGGAATTTGTATTTTTGCAGGCTTTCTGTGCTTGACCCTCTACTTCCTGGGTGATCCCGCCTGCAGATCAGTTGGTCAAGCTCATCGTGCAGTGCACCTGGAAGGTCCCTGACACCATTGTGCCAATCCCTCAGAGGCCAGACAAAATACTCTCCCCTCCAGAGGATCAGCCCCTTTGGTCCAAAGGCTTGGCAGTAGATGCTATGTTGGTGGCAGCGGCCACAAGAAAAGAACTCACAGAGGAGAGTCCTGCTGTCCATCCTCCAAACAGGGAGTCTCAGGTGATGGACAGACTAGGGGAAGCAGGTTTACACTTCAATGACCTTGGCCATATGGTCATTAAACTATTTGGCACATTTCATCCACCTCCAGAGAGGCCTGATCACATAACTCTCAGGAACCTTAGCAGGAGCAGTGCCTAATGAGGTGCATGACAAATTTGCTTTACAGCTTGCTACCCTGGAATCCATATCTATGTCATCCATGTGGTTGATTGCACATACAACCGAAGGTGCTGGCATTGTCATGAGGTGTTATGCCTGGATGTGCTTGTGCAACTTTGCAGACTCTTTCAAGTCTTCCTTCATCAGTGCTCCCGTTGATGCTTCCTCTCTCTTTGGTCCAGAAGTTAGACATGCCAGGTGTGAGAAGGACGGCAAGACCCTATCTGCTGTGGAAGTACATTTTTCCACTCCCCAACGATCCTACTCTAGGAATCAGAGGAGTGGAAATATGTGGTTCAGGAAATCCCACAGTTCTTTCCATGGCACACGTGGTGAATTTTCCCCTAGTGCAGAGGGGGAACTCATCAGGAGGACACCCCCCACCCGAGGCAGAGGGTGTCCACTTACCCAGGGGTCCAGAGATTCCCTTTCTAGGCAGCCCTACCAGTGCTCCTGAAGAGAGGCCCAATTGATTGCCTCTGGAAGCAATCGGGGGATGATTCTGTTTGCACCACTTATTAGCCTGGCATTCCATAACAACAGATTCTTGGGTACATATGATAATTACCAGAGGTTATCACATTCCCTTCGATCTTTACCCAAGGCTGCAAAGGTGAATCCCTGACATTCCACCCAGTCAGAGGGACGCAACAGCACAAGAAATTCAAAAGCTTCTCCAAAAAGAGAGTCATCCAGATGATCCCATCAAACCAGATAGAATCTGGATTTTACTGAAGGTTCTTTTTAGTGCCAAAAAAAGACAGTGGACTGGAGGCCAATTTTTGACCTCAGCATCCTAAACAAGTTTATCAGACAGACCAAATTCCAGATGGTAATGGTTCAGTCTATCCTCCCATTTCTGGGAAAAGATGACTGGATGTGCTCAACAGATCTTCAGGATGCGTATTACCATATAAAAATGGACAAATTCTCCAGAAGATATCTCCGCTTCTGGCTGGGAGCCAATCATTACCAATTTTGAGCACTGCCCTTTGGTTTCTCCACAGCCCTTAGAGTGTTCACCAACTGTATAGCAGTAGTAACAGCTCACTTGAGACTGCAAGGATTCTGGGTGTTTCCATATCTAGACGATTGGCTCCTTACCATCCCCATCAAGCATCTACTGCTACTCACCTTGCAGTACACTCTACAGCTAGCACAACTCTTAGGGACCTCAATAAATGAAGAGAAGTCAAAACTTGTACCTACTCAAAATCTAGAATTCATAGGAGCAACATTTAACACTAGGTCTTGCCCGTTCACCCTTCCTCTTCACAGGCTTCAGAGACTAAGATCTCAACTCTGAGTGATACTCTATCAGGACAAAGTCCCAGCCCATTCAGTCTTTCAATAGCTGGGTTCAATGGCAGCAACAATTACTATAGTTCCCCTAGCAAGACTCCATATGAGATTACTATAATGGCTTGTAGTGTCACAGTGATCCATATTGACACATCCCATGTCCTACCCAATCTACATAACAAACCGCTGCAAGCAAGATCTAAATTGGTGGATGAAGCCAGACCTGGAATTATGGAATTGTCCCTTCTCACTCTCTTAGCCCAAGGCCGTAGTGACTACGGATGTGTCCCTGATGGGGTGGTGAGTGGCATTTTCAAGGAAAGACAGTCCAAGGCACTTGGTCCCCCTTAGAGGCCAATTTGCATATCAGTGTCCTCGAACTGAGGACGGTGCTTCTGGTGTTGCAAGCATTCTAATCTGCCCTCCCATCAGGGACAATTACTATCCAGTCGGACAACATGTTGGTTGCCTCATATATCAACAAACAGGGAGGAACCAGATTCTACCCACTGTGTTGGGAAGCCATGAGAGTTTGGCAATGGGTGATAGACTCCAACTGCTTTCTGGTTGCAACACACATTCCTGGGAATCCCACATGATTGCGGACAAACTGAGCAGATGCATTCTCCTGCCCCACAAGTGGCCCCTCAATCCTGATGTAGCGATGGAGATTTTCTGTTACTGGGGTCAGCCTTGCTGTGATCTGTTCGCATATCCCACCAACCACAAATGCAGCAGCTACTTTTCCCTAATCCTCCTTCGGGAGGAGTCCCCAAGGGATGCTCTAGTACACAATTGGCCCCCCCAGGACTGTTTTATGCCTTTCCTCCCTTTCCTCTAATTCCACAATTTCTAAAAAAAGCACTTCAGTTGAGAAGCAAAATAATCCTCATTGCACCCTATTGTCTGCTTCCCTTTCCTTTGGCCTCACCTCGTTCACTGACTGTGGACTCTGGATCCAACTCTAGGATTACTGTTGCACTTTCAGGGGTTGATCCATCCAAACCTATTGAGCCTCAAGCTGACTGCTTTGGTACCTCCATTTCTGGTAATTGCCAGGCAAAATAACCTATCTTCCCCTGTACGAAAAATACTTCTGGCTTCCCATAAACTGCCCACTAGGAAAATTTCTTATAGTAAATGGAACAGATTTGTTTTTTGGTCTCAAGAAAAAATACTGGACCCCTTTTCAGCTCTGATTAATTTGGTGTTGGAGTATTTATTAACCTTACTCCATTCAGGAACATCAGTTTCTACAATCCGTGTCCATTTAGCAGCTATCTCAAACTTCCATATCAGTTTCCAAGATTCCTCTTTATTATCTAACCATCCCTGTAAAACTTTCTTGAAAGGAGTCATACATATAACACCATCCTTCAAAGAGCCTATTGAATCTTGGAATTTGACATTGGTCCTACAAACTTTGACTTGTCATCCCTTTGAACCTGCTACCACTTGCCTTGGAAGACTTTATTCTTGGTAGCTGTTACCTCTGCGAGAAGAATTTCACAACTACAGGCTGTGTGCATAAAATGTCCTTACATAGTTTTCCACAAAGAGAGAGTATTTCTTCGGAATAACCCCTCCTTTCTACCCAAGGTTGTCTCAGAGTTAAATATTAATCAATCCATTGACCTGTTAGTTTTCTTCCCAAAATTTTCTAATAAAGGAGAATATTGTTTGCATTTATTGAATGTGCATAGACAATTACGTTTCTACTTAGGACCAAATCTTTCTGAAAAATATCACCTTTTATTCCTGTCCTTTTCAGGATCCAAGTTGGGAAAATCTGTTTCCAAAGTCACAATTGGCAAAATGGCTGAGAGACTGCATCTCTTTTGTCTCTCAACAGAACAAATTCCATTTAATAACTAAAATCAAGGCACATTCAACCAGCTCAGTTGCTACTTCAGTGGCCTTTCATTCCAGAGCTTCTATCGATGACATTTGCGCAGCAGCTACTTGGGCTACTCCTCATACTTTTATTACTCATTACAAATTGGACTTGGTCTCCAGGGAGAGAGCATCATTTGGCTCAACAGTGTGCAGTAATATCCTTTCATAGGGCCTCCCAGGACATAAAGTAGCTAGGGACTCTGTCCCGTCCATCATAAATGAATGAATGAATATTAATAACATCAGATAACATGTATTCCATCTGTATCATGGAAGTTGCTAGATCCCCATATTAAAAACTTACTCAAATAAGTATTCTGTTTGTGACTAGTCATATTCACTTTTATTGGAACTTGAATTTTATTACAAAAAAAGTTAACTTTAGCTTCATATAAGCCACCTGCTATAGTGGACAGTATTTATTTAGTTAGACTTTGCTTTTTCCACCTAGAACCCCCTTTTCTTAACAGCTGTAAATTCATCCTGGCAGATTGTAGCTACAGATCTTGATGTGCAAATTATCTTGTGCACTTTTACATCTGTGTAGAGCTTCTCTCAGATGCAAAATATGTTAAAGCCACAAAATGCTTTCTACTGTGTCTTTGAACTGAGTCTGTACACATCTTCCAGTCTTTCATGCACAACATGAAAACAAAGGTGAAAGGTGAATACACCCCTAAGAGTTGATCCAATTGCTCAGGATTTGGGAACATATGTGGACAGTGACCTAACTTTTGACCTACATGTGTCCATTGTAAGAAAGCCCTTCTCTATTGCATAGCTTATAAACAAAGGGATTGTGTCTAGATCAGGGGGTGTCATTCTCTCCCTTTACTCAGCCCTCATTAGGCTAGTCATTGAATATAATGCTCCCTTTGTCATGTATCCATCCAGACACTTGAATGCCCACAGAAATACCTTACTAAAAGGATACAAGGCCTAAACAATATGTCCTGCATGTGCCAACTCAAAGTCCTGCCACTATACTCAGTATCCTACAGACTGCTAAGAGGTGACCTGGGTCTGGCTTACAATGCATCCACTGCTGATGGACTTACTGCAAATCAACAAGTCAAATGGTATCAGAGATGCTTGATCTAGGGATCTAAACCTCTTCTACAACATCATCATAACTTTTTGGAGAGACAGTTATATCCCACAGAGGATACTGCTGCTCTGGAACAGGCTCTCCATCCACATAAAACAAAGTTCATCCCTCTCCATATTCAAGTGCAACTTGGATCTATGTAAGGCAAACAGAAAATTTACCCTTGGGCTGCCCATTGTACTACTAATGGACAGAAGCACTCCTAAATGCTTTATTCCATGCATGGGTCCCTTCAAATTATCTGAGGTATGATCCCAGCTAGTCTAATTAGGGGTAAATATATAATTATTGACCATGGGATGGGTATGGCCAATTTATAACCAAATGGGATAGGTTAATTCAAGCACAAAAAGGAAAACTGTGTGGAACATCCAGTATGGTGTGAAGCTGAGAAACCGCTTCAAACTATCCATCTCAAACATGAAATAATGGCAGTTACATTTATATCTCTGGTATTGGAATCAAACCTCTCAACTGTTTGGATTTTCACAGAATGTCCAGATTTTGGTCTGTTTCTCATAAAATCTGTGTTTTTCTAGTAAATCACTGGGATGAGCTGAGGATTGAAGTCACTGTATAATGATATGCATTTGAGTTTCAGATTTCATATTCTTCAGAAAAAAATGTATGCTAAAACAAATCCTGTTATTCTATCAACTTTTTAAGTTTATAAGAGCATATTTAAAATCTGTCCCTATTTTTGATTCTTTGTCCCCCCCATTATGTCAGGCTTTGTCCAGATTTCTTGCTCTAAAAGGTTGAGAGGTATGAATGAAATATTCAGAAATTTGAAAGCTGAATTAAAATAATAACATCTGCTCATGAAGAGGAGGGGCAGAGAAAGAACTCAGAACAAAGAAGATTGCAACAAGAGTGGCCACCCTGCTCCTGGAAAGTAAATACAATATCCAATACAACGTGGTGTGGCACAGAGAACAAAACCATGTATGATGCAATAGAAATAGGAGAAATTAACAAAACACTAGACAAAGTATACAAGAAAATTATTTCAATGAGCTACAACAAACTGGCAGAGTATAGCTGGAGAACAGATAACAGGTTGGAAGAAATTGAGGGAGCATTAAGTCAGCAATCGGTCAAAGATGAGAGACTAAAACAACAGAGAGGAGAGCATGCAGCAAAGCTTGCAGAAATTAAAGAAAAGATATATGAACTGGAAGATAGATAAAGGAGAGAGAATTGTGATTCTTGAATCTGCCAGAGTGGGTAGAGGGCAAAAAGTGTAAAGATTTCATGATGAAACAATTGACCAAGTTGACCAGGGTGGCCTATAAGGGAAATTTTGATTGAGTGAGCACACAGTATCTTCAGGCCAACAAATTCACAAGGCTGATAAGTCTGCAAACTTTTCTGATAAATGAGAAGCTGTTGACAATGCTTTAGAAAAAAGTCAAGGAGTTAAAATATGAAGACCATTGTATCTTTGTTGATTAGGACTACATGCAGGAATACAGCAAAAGATTAGCCGAGTTCCTCCCAGTGTTTTAGTACAAAGAGCAAAATTTAAACTTTAGATTAAACTACTGTGCTGTATTAAAGATTTTTCCCCATGGTAGAGAAGCCCTTTACGAGTGCAGAGATGATGCAGGAGTATTTAAACTGCTTTAAGCAATTCTGGATACTATTTACAATCCCGGACTGCAGTCTCAAGGGGATAGCTGGGGAAGCCTACAACTTGATAAAATAAAGGAGCTTTGGTCTTCTAAACCTTTCCCCTAATTTCAGAAAAAGATGTTTGATAAACAAGAGGTAGAAAGACACTCAAGGAAGACCAGAGAAGCTCTCCAAGTGACTCTGAAGGAAGACTGCCCTCAATGGAGAATAAGGCCATTTGGGTATTATAAGATGATAGAATGGACTAAAAAGGACATTTAGAACCTCACAGTGAGAGATTAAGGACTACTGAGAACTGTGTTGGCAAGGTGAGTAGACAGGGTTGATGTGCATAGGATGGTGGAGTATTGAATGGTTAAAATGAAGCAAAACTATTTTCAGTGGGACACAATGTTTATTAATGCTATAAAGATTAACAAGTACTTCATATTAAAGTACAAGACAGATTTGAGAAAGGGCATCTACCTAAACATCATTTGCATAAACCGGATGACGAGTAACTGACTGGGGTTATCTTGAATTTTGGCTCATGCACAGCATGAGCAGGTGAAGACTGATTAGGATAAGGATGAAATAATGGAAGAGTTTGGTGAACTGTACACTGTTAAATGGGGATAATATGTTCATCACAGATAAGGGAGACTTGAGAAATGGGGAGAAAAATGTGATTGGCTGGGCACTCAGATTAGCATGAGAGCAAGGGCTCGCAGTACAATATTAAGGAAGATCAACTTCCTGTATGTAGTTAGACATGCGTCTTAGGGGGTTTACAATAATGTTTTTGAGTTCAAATACACAGAACAAGAGTACATTAAAAGTAGGTGTTCACCATGGCATTTATTTATAAGAAGGTATAAGAGCAACTTGGCTAATTTTTTTGTGAAAGCATGATTATGTTGAGAATAATGTCATGGAACATAAATGGCATCTGAGACAAAAACAAAACAAGTAAAATTTTAAACTATATTAAGAGGGAAAGAATTGATATTGCAGCACAAAAGGAAACTCACCTAAATAAGACAGAACACAATGCGATAGTTAAAAAAGTTTTCAGAACAGGAACTTTTGTGAATGTTATAAGGGGAAGAAAAAGGGGAGAATTACTGTTGACAAAGAGAGGTCTGACCCTAAATATAGAAGAGGAGCTTATAGATCATCAGGGGAGATGCATATTAGTAAGAGAGTACTGGGAAGGATCTAGAATCATGATCGGTAGCTACTACATACCACCAAAACCATATAAAGGAGAACATAAACAGATTATGGCAGCAAGACTAGAATACATGCAGGGCCTAGGAATTTTAGGATGAGACTGGAACTTAGTATATAAGGGAGAGTATGCAGATCAAGCATCTAGAGTTCAAAACATGTCACCATGAGGCAAAACTCTTCAAAGCCTTACCAAACTATATATATATCCAGGTAGTATGGGACCTAAGCCAGACTGGATAGATTTTACATAACTAAAAGGATATGCTAATATGATAGGTTCCACACACACCCTAACTTGCTATCTGACCATGCACTAGTGGCTGTAGAACTGAAAACCCTTAATCAAGGGACTTATGCTAGACATCTAAAGCTTCCAGCAAGCTGGATTAATAACTCCCTGAGGATAAAGCATCTAGAACAAGAAATTAAACAACAGAAAGGGGGGAAGTTAGTAAGGCAAAGTTGAAGGTAGTGCAAGAGATTGAGAGGGAGAATAAGAGAGACGTAGAAAGGGCTAGACTGGATAAGTTAAAAAGGGTTTAGTAAGATGAGATTTTGCTTGTAGAGGGAGAATTATCAGAGTTGAGAGCTTTGAGGATATATGGCTAAAGTACCAGGAAGAGGTAATAAGACGTAACCAGGGTGTTCTGTTTTGTGGATTTGCCTAAATTACAAAGGTACCTAGCATGCACATTACACCAGAAAAAGACAGGATCATTTTTAAACCTGAATGGGAGAAAATAGGCAAATTTGTCAGGAAACCTGAAGAAATAGGTAGGGACTTTTACATCAAACTTTATATGGCATACAGAAAAGAAATGAATGGAGAACTAAAATTAATGCATTCAGGGAAGGATTAGACCTACCTTGAATATGGCCAAAGAGCTAGTCAAACCATTAAGTATCTTAGAAATGGAGGAACAATTAAAACTGCAGAACCAAGGAAAAATGGCAGGTTGGGATGGACTACCTACAGAATTATGGAAGAAGTGCAAATTGGTGGTGGTTCGGGATTGGTACCACATATTCAATGAAATACTAAAAACACATAAAATCTCAGAGTCCTGGAAAAAAGCTGTGATATTGGTTATTTGGAAAGATGAAAAAGACCCATGTAACCCAGGATCATATAGGCTAATTTCTATTTCAGGTCATGTTTACAAAAATTATTGCAGCTAGGGTGAGTGCACTGCTACTGAAGTTAATACGATTGGACCAACATGGCTTTGTAACCGGGAGGCAAATGTTTGATAATTAATTAAAAATTACATGACTGATTTGGATTTCGAGATGAGAGCTAAGCCTTGGTGTTACTGTCTCTTGATGCTTAGAAAGCTTTCAGTGGGGTGGACTGGGATTACTTATGAGCAGAAATGGAAAACATGTCTTTCCTTATAGAGCTTAAAAGCTAATATATAAAATTTACTAGGGAGGGGTGGGAGTTATAAAAACAAATGATGGGATAACTGAGGAATTTACAATAGGAGGGGGAATGAGACAAGGTTGCCATCATCACTACCTTTATTTGCACTATTCTTAGAACTTCTTGACCACACAAAACAAAGTATAATAAAGAGATGGTGATAGGGAAGAGGATGACAGAAACAGAAGATAGCAATATTTGCTGACAACATACTTTTATATTTAACAAACCGAGACAGTGATCTTAGTGAATTATTTCAACTGTTCACTCAGTTGTCTAATATTTCTGGGTACAGAGTAAATGTTGATAAGACACAGGTGCTCTGTATTAATTATGCTGTTCCATGAGACCTGGTACCTTTGGGGATGCTATAGGATCAGACACCTGAGAATGTGGTTCTTAAGAAAAGCAAAATATATACTAAGAGAAAATTGGGCTCAAGTGGAACAAAAAAATGAGAGAGACTAAATAAATAGAAACTATGACAAGAAAAAAAAACTCAGGCTTTAAAATTTTTCATAGTGCCCTTCATTTTATGTAGGGCACAGGCACTTATGTAAGACCAGGAGAAACCATTTTGGGATAGACAGAGGCAGAATATACAGATATATAAGGGGAGGAAAATGACCTAAGGTAAGGTAGCAGGAGCCCATTTTGACCCCAGAGAAAGGGAGACTAGCATTACTGAACTTGCAGGATTATTTTGAGGCTGCCCATCTTAGGTTGGTCTGTTTGATGCAAAATTAAAAAGAATCTTGTTAGACAGGCACAGAATAACAATACAAGTGAGAAACAAAACTTGTGGAGACAGGCAATAGATGATACTGGGGAGAATCAACAGCTTAGAAAACTATATAGTAAAACTGAACATACTTTTAAACATCTCACATGCCGAAAATGGAGATTTGTGGTGTGGCTTATTGGAATAGCTAGAAATCCAATGAGAGGAAAGCAGAGAATAATACAGAACTGGTGGAAAATGAAAAGGAAATGTTACTTTTGTGAACAGATAAGAGGGCTAGGAGAAAAGTATGATTGGCAGGAACTAATCAGACAGTTTAATCTGCATTCACATGAACAATTGATATATAGGGTTCCATATGAATTATTAGTTAGATTTGACAGGGAAATGCAAAGGAAACAGGAAACTCAATCAGATTTAATCAAAAAAATAATGGAAGCCAGAACAAAATCAACAGATATGAAGTTGATTAGTAGGATATTCAGGGCTCTAATTATGAACAAATGGATAGGACAAGATAAGAACAACAATACTAGTCAGAAAAACTAGGTAACACAATTACAGATGATATTTGGACAGACATATGTAGTGACAAAATAAAGAAAATTTAGAATCTTCGCTTGGACGTGTCTGCACAAATATTTTTATATGCCTGACAGATTACACAAGATGTCCCTAGACATAAGTGACAAGTGTTAGAGGGGCAAGAAAAGCAAGGGGGGTTGGGATGTATCTTCTGGAGATCTGAAAGATTAAATTTCAGGTAGGAAATTTCAGGAAGGAACTTCAGGAATTATTAGATGGGCTAGTAGGAGAAAATAAAGAAATAGAAGAGACAGAATATTTGCTAAGCTGGAAAAATCTTTGAGGGAAATCAGCAAACAGAAAGGCACTAATTACACTACTAATTATACTAATTCTCTTACTAGAAAAAAAGGTGATAAGGAAGGGGAGGACAGCACTGCAGCCTAAGGTGCAAGAGATATAGTTGTTAATGGTGGAGCTAAAGTGTAAAGAAAAAACAAACAGTTTTAAAGCACAGATCTAGCCACTTTCACCAGAAAAAAATGGGTATTTGTGAAAAATATGGGATAGAATAGGACTAGAAATAGTTTAAAGTAAATATATTATGTTAGAGCTCTAGGGACTGAGGCATCAGGTCACAAATTAGTGGTGAAGGTAAAGGAGATGGGCTACAAGATTGTGTTTTCTCTGAAATATCAGAAATAGTAATGTATTCCAGGTTTATTAATTTCCCTACTGGTTGATCTGGTATTTGGGTCATCTTCCATCAGTTACAGCCAGTGACTTCAAATCAAAGGGGGGGGGGCTACAGGAGACAGCTGAATGGGTGGTGCCAACAAGAAGGGGTGTAGCCAACTAAAAAGGGGTGGAGCTATGCTAAAAAATGCAAAAAACTGGGACTTTAATTAAATACGCTGCCCTGTGTGCCAAACCATCATTATGAGAGTCCAATCAAGACAAAATGAAGTGTAGAAGAAAAAAAATATTTCAATGCATTGGCTACACGACAGCTTACTTAATATCTAGATGGAAACAAAAAGGTTGTGAGGCATGAAAAAATAAAGTACTTTTTAAATACATTACTGGAATGCCAGTCAAAATCAAGTATAGAAAACAAGCAACACTCAACTCAAACCACTTGCACTGTTGTTCTAATTATAATTTATATTCAGCTTTATAAAAATACCAAGTAACATGCTTATCCAAGAAAGACCTGCTGCCTAACAACAACTATCAACTTGTTTCATGGGGAAAACATGATCAAAGTAAAAAATGAACAGCAAACAAGAAACAAGCTCAAGATAAATTGCTTAAAGGATTACTGCACAGGTTATGGACCACACGATAGATTGGCATTTTGTTTAGTTTACGTGTAAAGCCTGCAAAGATGAATGCAAGTCTCCAACAAATGTAATGAGGTCCAGAAAATACTGTAATCCTGTCCTTTTATTACAAATACTGTTATATGTATTTCAATACCCAAGACTTATACACTATCTAGTTATGTAAATTACAGTCTCAGACAAGCTTACCTGATGGTCATTAAAGCATTGCTAGTTAAACACAGACCAACAAATACTGCAACAACATGCATTTTCTGAATAAGAAGAAACATAAATCAACAGAATAAAAATATGACAGAAAACCACAATATTCTGCAAAATCAAGGACAGATGACAAGCCACTGTAGTACTTGTGCCTACCTTGGATAGGGGGATATTCTGCACACTTACACTGCATAACTGCTCCTTGCCTTTCTTGGACACATCCAGAATCACTACATGGGGGAGTAGGGTACAAGTATGTCACAATTTGAAATGTCTCTGGCTGACAGTGATGGGCCTGACACATTTGTCATACCTCTCAACCTCAGAGCAAGAAATCTGGACAAAACTATAAACAGAAGTGGGACAAAGGCCCAAAAATAAGGGCAATTTTAAATATTGCTCTTATAAACTTAGAAAGATAATAGAATAGTAGGTCTTGCTTTTAGTATGAATTTTCTGAAGAGTATGAAATCTGAAACTCAAATGTCTGTCATTTTCTAACTTCAGTCTTTAATGATTTGCCACTAATTTGCCAGAAAACCACAATTTTATGAAAAATGGACAAAAATGTGATGCAAAAATGTAAAATAGCCACACAATACAGCTGGGAACCTGTCAAAGAAGGGAATCCACAGAGGCAGAGGCTCACCCAACGGTACTTTATTGCAAAAAGATACACAATTTCACCACAGCTGACCTAGGTTTTGTCCAAAATGACTTCATCAGAGTGTGGTGAACCAAAGAAACACTTTATATACAACCAAATCATTCAATTGTGTCTTCAATTAACCAATCAAAGACCACACTAATTACAATAGAAACAATTAAGAAACAATTAAATCAAACATTTTGCCTTACATATACTGTAAAGGCAATACCACTACTAATGTAAAATATACATGAAACCAATCCACTCAAAAAATGTATATGATAAAATTCATGTAGGTAAAAATGTATATTTCACAATAATAAATGAAAAAAAAATGTATAAGTAAAGAAAAAAAAATATGTAAAATATAAAAAATAAAAAATAAGGATTAAAAAACATAAAATGAAAAAAATGAGTGAAATTAATAAAAAATGCCAATAATAAATAATAATAATAATGTATGACTTTAAAATAATATAAAACTGTGGAACTTAATAGGGTCTGTTCAGATGTATTCTAAATATAGGTGATTACCTGCTATGATGTCAAAGGGCACTACATATTCACAATATGCTTGATTAATTCACCATATATATCTAAATATGACCTAACATGTGTCTAAGTTTCAGAAGTGGCTTGATGGATATAAATTAATTCAAGCCAGGATATAGATGTGCATTAAGTCTGAGTTGCCACTTCAATTCACATACATCAAGATGATAATCAGTAACTCTACCCTGTTGGTCCTTGACCAATTGTTGTATTACAAAAAACTTGAAAGTGTGATTATTGTGGGCCATGATGTGTCTGGACAGTGCGTTAATGGGCTTCTCATGTTGTATATCCAATAAATGTTCTTTTATCCTATCCCTAAATCATCTGCAGGTCTTGCCCACATAAAATGCCAAACACATCTGGCATTTCACAAGGTAGACGACATTTGTAGAGAAGCAATCATAATGCCCTAATATAGAAATGAGTGTATGACCAATTTGGATGTCTTTCCCGGTGGTTAGGAGGTGTGTGCAAGTTAAACATCTCCCACATCTAAAATTACCCATTTTTTTGTTATTGTGATTGTTACCAAAATTATCTGTATTCGTGGCACATTTCTCAAACATATTTTTTATGGTTCTGTCTTTCCGAAAAATAAACTTGGGTGTACGTGCTGCTAGTCCGGAAAATTCTTTCAGTCTAGCAAAAGATTCCCAGTTCTTTTCTATAATCATTCTGATGAATTCAGCATCCGCACTGAAAGTAAGAACATATAAAAAATGTTCATTGAAATGAACCCTCCCCTCTATTACTATCAAAATTACCAGTGAAAAGGTCATCTTTACTTTTTAAAATAGGTTGAAATATTCCTCTGTCCCTTTTAAGTTGTACCTCTTTCCTGATCTCATTGCACATATCTCTAGGATAACCCCTGTTCAAAAACAGTTTAACCATGAAGTCCAATTCTGTCTGAAAATCTACTTCTTCACTAACCATATGTGCTGCCTGACCATTTGTCCTTTGATAATGGCCTTCTTCTGATGGTCAGGGTGCCAGCTGTCATAGTGCAAGTATGAGTTAGAAAAGGTGGGTTTCCTGTGAATTTTAGATGCAAATGTATTAGTATCTCTTGTATACATCAAACTTATGTCCAAATATGTAATATAATCATCATTGACTTCATGGGAAAATTTTAGGAACCAAACTGTTTCGTTAATATACCTAATAAAGGCTTCTAATATTGTTTTCTCAACTTGCCATACAATAAAAATATCATCCAAATACCGTGTATAGAATTTGATAAATGGACAAAATTCACTATTGAACACATATTTGAACTCCCAATATGCCATAATATAGTTAGCATAAATGGGGGCACAAGCCGCCCCCATAGCTACTCCTATACGCTGTCGGAATAAATGCTCCTCGAAAAACAAAAAATTATTGTGTAATACCAATTCCATAAGTTTGACATAAGTATTGATTTGCTCTTGATCGTAATTACCTGTTGTAAATAATTGTTCTTCAAGCCAAGTCAACCCTATATCATGCGGGATGCATGTGAATAAATTATTGACATCTATAGTTACAAAACATATATTGTCTTGAACCTCAAGTTTCTTGATTTTTTCTAAAAAATGCCAAGAATCCTTGGTTATGTGGGGGATGCTGTGTATTCCAGTTTTTAATTTTTTGTCCAAAAATTGGCTAATGAATGAAATTTTGCTCCTCTTACCATCTACAATGGGTCTAAATCGAACATTGTTTAGCCCTTTGTGTATTTTGGGGATACCAAATATCCCACTAACAACTGGTGTATGGTTAATCATGTATTGATGGTCATTTTCATTAATTTCCCCTTGAAAGAGCATATCATCAATAGCCAAATCTATTTTTCTATAGGCAATGTTAATTTAATTTCTACTAACTTCAGTATAATTATCTTCCATAAGCATAGCAAGCATCTCACTCACATAATCTACTTTATCCACGACAACAACACCACTACCCTTATCGGGTTTCATAATACGTATACTATTGATGTCCCCTAGGTATTTAATAATCTCATATTCTTCATGGCTCATGTTATTCATAAACATCTGTTTTCTGTTGTTAAAATGATTCCTAATATCTTGCTCACACATATTTTGAAAGAGTTCCGTAATTTTATTGTATGGTGGATTAAACATACTGGGTTTTTGAAGGTTGGATACATTGGGAACACCCTCCCCAATTCCATCAACTCCAAAATGTAGTGCCAAATTAAGTTTACGAATAAATAGTCTAAGGTCAATAAGGGTGTCTACTATATTGGCCTTCCTACAAGGGACAAAGTTGAAGCCTTTGGACATAAATTCCGCGTGTTTAGGTTCCAAAACAACGCTGGAATAGTTGTATATTTTAAAGTCATTGGCTTCATTGACAAGAATAGTCGGATAACTAAGTGACCCAATGTGGTTATTTGTTTCATTAAAAATATTGTTAATACCTGTATTAGCTTCTTGTATGTTTGCAAAAATAGAACCCAGATCCATATTGAGTTCATTGTTTAAGTTGTCCATATCTGAACAAATTACTTCAGTGTTTATTGTAATTTCCTGTTGTAAGCCCTGTTGAAAATTGTTACTTACAGTGTCATCCTGCATGTCACAATCAACATTGTTAACATTATCTGGAGTGGAATGTATACTCAGCTGCATTAATACAATATCGTTAACTTCCAATGTTCCTCTAGTTGTGTTATGCACTAAATCGTCATTTCTGGGTGTTGAAATTGAAATAACATCATCTCTCATGATATTTACGCAACCACGCGTAAAAAAATCACAGTTGCTATCTAACAAGCTTGCATTTGTGCACTCTAATATTAAATTATGCTCATTAGGTGCATGAGAAAGAGTAAATAAATGTTCATCAATTACTCCTGTACGAGAAATCAAGTTTGAGAGCACAACACACCATCGGATTCAATGTTTAAAGGTGTAGTCTGCGTGTTAGCCATACTGCCAACATTAGCGTCATAACATTCATCGCAACCACGCGTAAAAATATCACAATTGCTATCTAACAAGCTTGCATTTGTGCACTCTAATATTGAATTATGCTCATTAGGTGCATGAGAAAGATTAAATAAATGTTCATCAATTACTCCTGTACGAGAAAAATAAGTTTGAGAGCACAACACTCCATCAGATTTAATGTTTAAAGGTGTAGTCTGCGTGTTAGTCATACTGCCAACATTAGCGTCATAACATTCATCACAAAAATTGCTTTCCAAGTTTGTTGCTGCGTAACAGTCAAGAGTTGCTCTAGAATCGGATAACAAATATTCCATTCCATTGTTAGAAAGGTCAACAGAATAACTGCTGACAAAAATGTTAGAGTCTAAGCAGTCTTTGAAATTCAAGCAAAAAACACAATCAGCGTCAATGCATGAAAATTCATGAAGCCGATAGATTTTTTTGTTTACCTTCGCGCAACCTTGGACCAGTTGCACTCCTGAAAAACATTCTGGGAAGTTGTTTTGGCTCTTGTCCCTGTTCTGACCGCCTCGTTGACCTCTCGAACTGGCACCAATTGTCTTATCCTTTCTGAGCATCTCAAACCATCTCCCAAAGGGTCGTTCTCACTAGTAGTAGGACTATTTGAAATCCTCAAAACTTCCGGTGACGCTACATTGATAATACTCATCTTGTGATTGGCTGTGTTAGTCGTGGCTGTAAATTTAACTATTTCCTTCATGTCTAAAGGATATATTTGACCTCTCTTGTACATGTTAATATCCCTTTGTAATTTGTCAAGTTTCTTATTATATATGGCATCACAACAATTGTCAACATCCTTTATGATATTTACATAGTTTGTATAATACTGATCAAAGATGAGATCTTGTGTGACAGTGGAATTAATGGTATCAATGTCATTTAAAAGCATGTCTATCTTGATATTGTTATACTTAACCATCAATTCCATAATATGCAACCCAGTTGTATCAAACAGCTGGTGTAATTCTTTGATCATATCCTTGTTGTTTTCGCACCCATTCGGGTATCGCCACACACGTAGACCCTTCGGTACAAGACCTAATTCAATGTTTCTATTAAGGTAGCTGTTTTCCAACTGTGTTCTTTTTAATTTAAACAACTTCCTCTCAAAATCTATTAGTAACACAGACATGGGCTTGTTATTAATACTTTGGTTGTGAAAAATGGAACAACTATCTTGCTTGAAAGTAAAACAATTGGTGGCCCAACGAGCATGATGGTTGAGTACATTAACTGTGTCAGCCAAGCTGGACCGTTGCCTGCTATTAGGTCTCTGACCTGGAGTGATGTCCTCATTCAATTCACTGGTCACTGGTGATGTATCCACTGGAATGTCTTGAATTGAAGGTATTTCCAACCTGTTGTCACCAGAGGAAACTGGAACACAATTCTGTTTAGAATCATTCAATTTGTGAATTAAAATAGAGTGTTCACAAAGTTGCTCTTGTATCTGTTGCAAAAGTTCCTTGATGTTGGATGGGGAGCAGTCGTCCTCCATGCTGGAACAAACCACAAACCGATAACCAAACCACAAACTGTAGAAAATCCACAGAGGCAGAGGCTCACCCAACGGTACTTTATTGCAAAAAGATACACAATTTCACCACAGCTGACCTTGGTTTCGTCCAAAATGACTTCATCAGAGTGTGGTGAATCAAAGAAACACTTTATATACAACCAAATCATTCAATTGTGTCTTCAATTAACCAATCAAATGTTTGATTTAATTGTTTCTTAATTGTTTCTATTGTAATTAGTGTGGTCTTTGATTGGTTAATTGAAGACACAATTGAATGATTTGGTTGTATATAAAGTGTTTCTTTGGTTCACCACACTCTGATGAAGTCATTTTGGACGAAACCTAGGTCAGCTGTGGTGAAATTGTGTATCTTTTTGCAATAAAGTACCGTTGGGTGAGCCTCTGCCTCTGTGGATTTTCTACAGTTTGTGGTTTGGTTATCGGTCTGTCAAAGAAGGGACACTTTTTTATTATTAGTACTGTTAACTTGAGCAGCTGACAAAACAAGAGAATCTACATACATTTCTGAAATTAAAAGTAATCTAACTCTCATCATTACAATTACTTATTAATTGTAAACACTCCACGATTTCTTCCAAATTTGCCATTTTGCGGAGGGATTATTAGGGGGAGAGCAACACTTTGAGACATAATCGGGGACAGTTGAGAGGTTTGGATCTACCTAATTCTATAAAGCAATTTATTTGCACATACCTCTCAACCTCTTAATGCAGGAAATCTGGACAAGGCCAAATATATTGAGGGAACATACAAACAGTACTAAAAATTGCTCTTGTATAAACTTAGACAGTTGACAGAATAACAGGTCTTGCTTTAGCATGCATTTTTCTGAAAGGTATGATGTCTGAAACTCAATGTATGTCATTATTTAGTGACTTCATTCCTAAATGATTTGCCAGAAAACCTCAAATTGTATGAGGAACAAACCAAAAATAAGAAGCAAAAATCTATTCATTCTGCAAAAATCTGGACAGTTGAGAGGTATAGTTCAGCAGGGGCTGTCTTTGAGTTTGGTTGAATGGGGCCTCCCCCTGCAGCCATTCCAATGTTCTATTATTTGGCTATTTCTCCCCATTTACCATAAACACTACAATGTGCATACTGCTTTACTTCTACGATGATTTGGATTTCATTTAAAAGTTTTATTTTACATTTTACAGCACAAACACTAATAAACATCTGCTAAACAAAGCAATCCAGTCTCACAATGAAAACAGACTTAGCACTAAAACTTCTCTGCCCTTGAAACTCACATTCATTGAAACAGTATTGAAGCCCACATGCAAAGAAAATTCATCTGGCCAGTGGCAGATAAAGATTAACTTTGGGCTGTTTTCAAATCATAGGCCCCTTGCACAGGAAACATACATGTGTTCTTTGATACACCTTCCTGACTGTATTAAATGATATTCCTTGTATAATACAGTACAGTTAGAGGGTGTTTTAAATGTATTGTTTTGAATATTTTTCCAGTAAACAATGAAACAAAATGCATGCACCAATAATGACAAAACTGCGCAATTCAGAACATTTCCATCATAAAAGTCTACTCAAATTTCTACAGTCCACCAGTATCAGTAAATATGCACAATCTCTGTAGAAATAAGTCATCTAAACAATCCCACATTAAAGAGATCTGTAACTAATGAAGAGGTTGCTGCTAGAGAACAACATTATATTTCATTGACAAATAAAGTGCCCGTTGCCCTTGAGGAATAAATTGCCTATGTTACACTAAACATGATAAGCTAGTAATATTGCTTTAGGGAATGGATGGCAAACTGATAATAGGTTCATAGTTGCTAGGTATCTCCACCAAAGAGGACATTCTCAGGACTGCAGCATCCACCCCCTTTAAAAATACAAAACAGTACAGTATCAGCAATGTATCTACATACTGTGGGAGTAGAACCCACAGGCTTCTGCATTAAAAGCAAGTACACCACCCGTTGTGCTATTAACAATGCAAGCAGACTCAGCATAAGCAGCACGAAACTTCTCTTTGCCTGAAGCTCTCAGCTCCTTGGAAAATCCACTCAACACTCAATTGTATCTCTCAACTTTGCAGCACAAGAAATATAGAAAAAGGCCAAAGCCCCCAAACCAGGGACACATTGTAAACATTGGTTGTATAATCTTGGAAGGTTGCTGGAATAAAATGCTGTGTTACCACCATGCATTTCACTGCCAAGTCTTGGACCGAGAACCCTGTGCACTACAGTTAGAGCAACATACCACTATGTCATATCAATTGTTTCTTGAAACATGGGAAGACTGAAGCTTAAATGGCTATCATTTAGTGAATTCAGTTCTTACCATAGCTCTCAACCTCTTAGCACAAAACACCTGGACAAAGCCAATAATGGGGGGGGGGGTATAGCCCCTAAACATATTCAGTGAATTCAGTTCTCACCATAGCTATCAACCTCTTAGCACAACAAAATGGACAAAGCCAATAATGGGGGAATACAGCCCCCAAAATAGGGACACATTTCAAATCTTGATCTTATACACTTAGAAAATTGCTAGAATAAACTTTTTTTGTGTTACCATGTACTTTCTGAAGAATATGAAGTCTGAAATTCAAACACCTGTCATTATTTAGTGAATTAAATCCAGAAAACCACAGATTTTATGAGGAACAGAACAGACCAAAAATATGAGGCAAAAATTTGAGCAGTTTTCACAAGTGATGGTGGGTAGGGAATTCAGGCTCTTTCTACCTACACCCAAGGTACAAGGTTTGAGTCTGAGTTATTCTCTAATCACTACTGTTACTTAGGTATATTTATCTGGGGCATTTTACACTCACACACCTGGATATCCAGCCTGCAGATGCAGTCTGGTCCCCTTCCAGTTCTATGCAGGTCTAACCGCACAGACTTCTGGGCATTTCTGCACTCTGCTGCCTTCTGTCTAATCTGGACTGCTCTTAACTCAGTCCAGATTAAGTACACATGCGTGTGTAGTTCTGGGAATGCTCACAGTTTTTTTTTATTTTATTTTTTCAGCTGGGGGGGGGGGCTGCAGTCCTGCAGTCCAATAGCACGAGCCGCCATTGTCTTCCATCTATAATAACACAATAAGGTTGATAAATAAGACAACAATCAGAAATATTATGAGTACTGTTTGGAGATCTGTTTTTATTATTTTTAAGATGATTAAATAAAGCTTTTTAATAAAAATAAATAAATAAAATGGAATTTGGCTCAGCTTAAAATGGCCCGCAAGGGCAGCTAGCCTAGTACTTATCTATGAGCCTACGAATGCTAACTATTCTCACTATAATTATACAACTAACATTATGGAGATAATGAAAGACACTAAAAAGTCTAGTTAGTTGCATATGTTTTACTTGAAGGCAAACATGGCCTTCGTGATTACAAAGAAACTTTTAAGTGTTATGCCCATTGCATCATCTTTTATGACAAATGTAAAAAAAAAATCCTTATGAGTCTAATAGTACATATTTCAGAAAAAATACTGCTGACAGGGACCTGTGACCTGGATGTCTTTCCACACATTCAGAAAGCACTGCAAATTAAATGACTAATTTAGGAGTATGGCTACATTTTGTAGAACAGCTAGGGCTGGATTTTAGTGTTTGTAGGCCCTAGGCACTTTCACTTTGAGCTGTGCAAAAACAGAAATAAAAGCCCTCTAAATTATGCCAACTTGCATGTTTTTATTATCCATATTTCTTCCCAAACTTATTATGCTCACTTGCTCCCACCACCAAATTTATCTCTTTTTCCTCTCTCAATGAATCAGGATAATTAGTCTGTTATGTGACCAATTAAGTGGGAAGTGATCATGATCACTGAAAAGGTGAAGAATCACGAGTATTATATTAAGCCACATGACTGATGAAGGCAGTTGAGCAACTATCATCTGTACACTTCTAATTTATATAACTGTGTGTTATTCAATTGCCTTGCATGGTGGCGCACAGAATATAAGTTTATTTGTGTGGGCATGGACAAGTCGGCACTGGACAAGTAGACATCTCGGCACCTAGTTGCCTCGTGGGTTTGGCGTCTTTTCAGGCTTGTTGGCTGTTGGTGAAGCACCCACCAAGAGGAGAAAATGCTGAGAGAAGAAGGGAGCCACTTTTGAGATTTTAAGTATTTTTTCTCTATTTATTTGCTAAGTTTTTCTGCATAGTTGCCTAGCTTGAGCATTTTCTGGCTTGTTAAACTTGATTTCTGCATTAGTAGCTGTATTTAGAGCACAACCAAAAGCTGTTTACTGAATTTCCTGTTTGCACTTAATTTTAAAATCGTTTTTTCTCAAAACTTGCATATTTTCTGTCTTTGACCTAGCACTCTTGTGTGGGGTCGTTTACTGCACTGTTATAACTTGATATTACTTGTGAACCTCTGCTATATCTGAAAAAACAAAAACAAACAAAAAAAAAAATCTTGCCTTTTTCCCACTTTTCTGAGATTTAAAAAAGTTCAGTTACAGGCTTGTTGTTCCTGAACTGTTTGTAAGTTTCTGTGAGGCCATTTTTGCTTGGGCTAAAGGAAAGTCTCTCTGTTGATCAGTGGCAGTGAAAAACATTGAGCAGCTCCCCTGCCCACCGTGGGAGTGGTTACTGACTTGAAACTGTAGTTTTATTGATCAGTAGGGGTCATTTCCAAAACTCCTTCATCTTCCTCTCTTAAAACCTAGTTGCCTCATGGGTTTGGCATCTTTTCAGGCTTGTTGGCTGTTGGTGAAGCACCAACCAAGAGGAGAAAACGCTGAGAGAAGAAGGGAGCCACTTTTGAGATTTTAAGTATTTTTTCTCTGTTTATTTGCTAAGTTTTTCTGCATAGTTGCCTAGTTTGAGCATTTTCTGGCTTGTTAAACTTGATTTCTGCATTAGTAGCTGTATTTAGAGCACAACCAAAAGCTGTTTACTGAATTTCCTGTTTGCACTTAATTTTAAAATCGTTTTTTCTCAAAACTTGCATATTTTCTGTCTTTGACCTAGCACTCATGTGTGGGGTCATTTACTGCACTGTTATAACTTGATATTACTTGTGAACCTCTGCTATCTCTGAAAAAAACAAAAAAAAATCTTGCTTTTTCCCCTCTTTTCTGAGATTTAAAAAAGTTCAGTTACAGGCTTGCTGTTCCTGAACTGTTTGTAAGTTTCTGTGAGGCCATTTTTGCTTGGGCTAAAGAAAAGTCTCTCTGTTGATCAGTGGCAGTGAAAAACATTGAGCAGCTCCCCTGCCCCCCGTGGGAGTGATTACTGACTTGAAACTGTAGTTTTATTGGCCGTATTGGGTCAATTCCTGGCTCTTTCCAGCCCCTGCTATCAAGCACGCTTTAGCGTGATTTAGCGCGGAGTTGCCACTAGAGCAGCGCCTTTAACAAGGTTAAACTTTTTCTGGCTCCATAAAGTCTGTTTTTTTTCCCTTAGAACTGCTCTACTAGTGATCTAAACAGTATATCCCTTAACTAAAAAGCGCAGCACTTGTTCCTAAAAAGCTTTTTTTTTTTTCTTTTTTTCTCCAAAAAAAAAAAAAAAAAGCCCAGCACTTGTCTTAAAAGCATCTTCTTTTCAGGCTTAGCACTTCTGTATTATACAAAGTCCCTCACTAGCGAACCCCCCCCCCCCAGGAGTACCCACTTCCTTACTAAGTCCTCTCTCATTCAGTTACACCCCAAACTTCTTAATTTCTCTAGCATGTCGAAGGGCCAGATGCTGGCGTCCTCTCCTGTCCAGTTGGTGAATCTGGGAATATTGAGGCAATGTTACAATTGCCTCATGTACACAGACAACCCTCTCCTCCTCCCACATAACACAAATACTTGGGAGAGATGCAGCTATTTAGCCAAACTGGAGGCTGAGCTCTCTCATCTCAGGACTGGCAAGACCAGACAGGAGGAGACGGCAACTACACACACCACAAAACCAGTCTCACATAAAGCTATCACAACAATGAATCAAACACATAAACACACAAAAACACACAAAGACATACTCGACTCGGAGGCTCTGAGCAAAAATTTACCTAAACAGCAGAGGCCTCCAAAGCAGACACCCAAGCAACCGCCACCTCATGACACACCACAGGCAACACATAAAACACAAAATCAGTGTGCAAAGCAGTCACAGCCCTTAAGGTCAAATACAACACCAAACAAACTTGTCATAGGTGACTCCATAGTCAGACACACTGACGTCCCACACACCAGGCTGAACAAGGAGAGGGTCACAGTAAGCTGCCTATCGGGCACTAGAATCCGCCACATAACACAAGCACTCGGGTCACTCCACAGCAAGTACAAATATGACACAGTCATTGTCCATGCTGGTGTGAACGACCTGAGACGTACCTCCCTGGACTACATGAAAAGAGACATAGAGGAGCTCTCTGATTATGTAGCCCAGGCAGGTATGACCCTGACCCTGAGCAGCATCCTTCCTTCACCAAGAATGATGCCACAACATAGAGACAAGATGATCAGCTTTAACAATTGGCTTAATTTCTGGTGTCATTCAAAGGGGATCCAGTGTCTGTCTGCCTGGGATGACATGCTTGACAAGCCACGCTGCTTCGCAAGGAATGGCTTGCACCTGTCACCCCTGGGATTCCGGATATTGGCTAAGGCTCTTGCCACCCCCATAGTGCCTTTTGTAGGCAAGGCTCAAATTCTAAACCTACCACCCTAGAAAACAAAAATGGGAAGAAACTAAGGGTAATGCTGCTCAATGCCAGAAGTCTAAATCTCAAAATGCATGCACTCGAGGCCCTTCTCAGTATGGAGAACATCGATGTCTGTGCTGTGACTGATACCTGGTTCAAGGCTCCTGAGAGCACCCCGGCACTATCAGGTTTTACCTCATATCATGCGTTCTGGCCCCAAAACCCGGACCACACCACAAAAGGAGGGGGTGTATCCATATTCATCAAGGATACCCACACCTCCAGGTTGGTGGCAATGCACGAAGCATCGGAAACCATCCAGGTGCAATTAACCATAGGCAAAACTGCTCTACAATTTGTAGCATGCTACAGGCCACCCTCTCAAACTCAGGAACCCCACACAGCCTTCCTGAAGACACTGGAGGGTATAAATGTATCTCCAAACACCATTACATTGGGTGACTTCAACTACCCGAATATAGACTGGGAACATTACTCAAGCCCAAAATTTCTAGCCCAAAGGTTCCTGGAGTTCATAAATTCAAATGCCATGGAACAACTAGTCACAGTTCCCACAAGAGGAGAAGATATACTAGTTCTCATCATCACAAACATGGGGACAAAATGCTCCACACCGGAAGTATACCCCTCATTGGTGAGATCAGATGATAAACTAATCTCACTGGATATCCACATCCAGCCCCACCCCAAACAAAAATGACCACAGTGAAGAACTTCTCTAAAGCAAACTTCACACTACTCAAGACTGGTGTGGTATCCTTCAAGGCCCCCGAGCCAGTGGAAACCACAACCCAAGCTGCGGAAGCCCTTACAAATGCCTTCTACGAACACCTCCAGGACTACATGGATCAGGCAATCCCTAATAAAACCAAGACTCTCTCCACCAAGGGCAAATGTACAGTCTGGTGGACCCCAGCCATAAACAAACTTTACAATAAGAGGAGAAAGCTGTTACATGATGGAGCAAAATCCATAAAAGAGAAGACACCTTTGATCATTATTAGTAAAAAAATACGAGCACTCATAAAATCATCCAAGGCCAACTTTGAGAGAAAAATTGCCATAGATTCAAAAGACAATCATAAGGCCTTCTTCCGCTATGTTAGAAACCTGAATAGAAACTCCCAGATATGCTCAGAATTAGTACAAAATGATACAAAAATCACTGAACCCACAGACATTGCCAACATACTGGCAGACAGGTTCAGTGCAAACTTCACTCCCCCCCCCCCAAAGGAGAGATAACTATCCCAGCGGAGTGCAGCCTCCCAGACATCTCCAATGCGCAGGTGAAAGCTGCTCTCTCTAAAGCTAAAAACACAGCATCAATGGGACCGGATGGTGTCCCCGGCTGTGTGCTACATGAACTCAATGAGGAACTAAACCCGCACATAAGGCAGCTGTTTAATCTTAGCCTTACCACAGGATACGTGCCCAAGGAGTGGCGTACGGCAACTGTGGTCCCACTCTACAAAGGCAGTGCCTCTACGGACCCTGGTAATTACCGCCCCATAAGCTTAACAAGCCTGGTCTGCAAAGCTATGGAGAGGATCATAATGGAACTCATAAACAAAGACATAGGGGACTTGCAGACATTGGACCCGACCCAGTTTGGCTTTGTCAAGGGCAGATCATGCCTTCTGAACTTGGTTGACTTCTTCGAAACAGTCACCAAGGCCATTGATGAGGGAAAGGCAGTCCATACAGCCTACCTTGACCTTGCAAAAGCTTTCGACACAATACCCCACTCGGGTATTATAGAGAAACTTACCAGCTTAAATGTAAACCCATATGTCACAAGATGGGTTGCAAACTGGCTAAAGGACAGAACCCACAGGGTTAGAGTAGCTGGCGCCATGTCAGACTCCAAGCCGGTCACAAGTGGTGTCCCACAGGGCTCAGTCCTTGGGCCCTGTTGTTCGGCATCTACTTCTCAGAAGTACAGGCTAACATAGGAGGACTATGGCTGACAAAGTTTGCAGATGACTGCAAACCGGGAGCCATAGTGGAAAGTACATCGGACACAGATATCCTTCAGAGGGGTCTCACGGAAACTGGTAGCTGGTGCCAGAGCCATGGCCTGAAGTTAAATGCCAAAAAATGTATAGTCATACCCTTTGGGAAAAACAAGGTAACCCCAAGCTACCATATAGGTGGCAATCCACTAAGCACAGAAGAGGCTATCAGGGACCTGGGGACCCAGGTTGACAGTGGCCTTTCTTTTGACACTCACATTGCTAAAGTGGTTAGAAAAACCTTCTACATTGCCCACCTGATCATGAAGGGATTCACATCCAGATCAAGTGAAGTTGTTGTTCCCCTGTACTCTTCACTTATCAGACCAATGATCGAGTACAATGCCCCATTTGGGATGTATCTCACCCGACAACTGCAGCAATTGGAGAGACCCCAAAAGTTCCTCACCAAAAGGATAAAGGGACTCCAAAATCTGTCATATGCTGCCAGACTGAAGAAACTCCTGCTCTATTCAGTCGCATACCGTCTGCTCAGAGGTGACCTGTGCCTGACATACAAGGCCATGTCCAACCCGGAATTAATGGGCATGCTCCACCTCAAAAAATCCAAATCTACCATATCCACTAGAGCAAGCGACTTAAACCTTAGCACGGATATAAATAGGACATGCTGGAGGGATAGATTTGTCACCCAGAGACTCCCTATGTTGTGGAATAAAATCCCAGTCCATGTGAGGCAGAGCACCTCGCTGGCTCTGTTCAAGAGAAATCTTGACCGGTGGATGGGAGATCATAGGTTTACCCCGGGAATCATCTCTGTGTCACTGCTGGACAGAGGCACAACAAACTAATGGGCACAGTATTTTTTAACATAAGGGGTGGCGTAAGCCACAAAAACTCTGGGCTAGGCTTATAAGTGCCTTAGGGCAGATAGCCTAGTATAAACCTATGAACCTATGGATGGACGACTTGGTTGTGTCAACTTGGCATCGGGAATATGACTGAACTAGGGAGTTTATTTTTCGAGATTATTCAACAAAAGGCTGACATGTCCAGTGTTGGCGTTTGTGCTGGTTTTTCATTAGTCACTATTGTTTGAACTTGAAGAAAGTGACGTATACTTCAGTATTTGTGCATTCACAGGTAAAAATCTGTTGCAGTAAAGTAATAAACAGTAAGTAACTGGCAGTAAATTGTATACACCACATGTATCCTACAATCATTTGGGCATCTTTTATTCAAGCTATTTAAGAAACTGTGTGCTATTTTTTTTAATAAACTTTTGCTTTTTTTAATTTTTTTTGGTTAGGTTTTATTGTAGTAAATATTCCTACTTTATTATTTTTAATTTCTTTATGTAAAATTAATTATTTACTTTGCTTCAGTATTCAAAAATTGTAAAGTTTTTTTTTTTATGAATCATGGTTTTATTCAAAATTTGATACCGTCAATTAGACTTGATCCATATTTTCTTTTGTTTTTTTGCTGTAAAAAGTAATATAATCTTTTTTTTATTAAAGGTTAACCTCATTTAAAATGTCTGATGGCTATAAGCGAAATCACGATTCTGGTTTTAAAAAAAGGAAAAAGAAAAAAAAATGAAAAAAGCTCTAGTAAAATTAAAGGTTAATTGCTTAAATATATACATGCTGCACAGCTCCTGAGCAGAAGATTTCAATTGTAATAATAACAGGTCTGTAGATAAAAAAAAAAAAAAAAAAGATCGAGGTACTGAGAAATTAGAAACAAAACAGACAGATTCTACACACTCAACATTTGATGTAACTGCAAATCAAGGTAAATTAGAACCTACAAGTGATTTAAGAAACCAAGAAACATCCATTACTGTTTCACCATCAGGTTTCAATACTAAGGCAGCTAGATGGGAAATAAATGCAGATTTCATTGATTACTTCACCCAAAATATGCCATCTCAAAATTTAGAATCCAATTTGAAATCAATGTCCAAACTGTTTGGCAAAAAAGTAAGATATGCAAAAAAATAATTTTTTAAAGGAAAATGAGTAATGATGAGGTATTTAAGAGAGACTGGCTAATTTTCTCACAATCCACAGCTAAAGTGTACTGTTATGTGTGCATGTTATTTAGAAGTGGGTTTAATGAGTTATCTAAACAGCTTCAAACTGGATTTGACGTCTGGAAAAATGCACATGCAAGAATCATGTCGCATGGAAAATCAAAAGAACATCTCACTGCAATATCTACAATGCCAAAAGTCTTTATGAATTGATAGAGAATTGCAAAAGGAAAAGCAAAAATTAAGTAATTACTGGACTGAAGTTTTAAGAAAGATAGATGTGGTGGTTAAATTCCTGGCAGAAAGAGGTTTGGGTTTTTGTGGTGATAACGAAAGTACAGTTTTGTACCTACCATAAATGTAGATGTCCGATAGGTATGCATCTGCAGTTATAACATATGGGTTGTCCTGCCTCAGGCAGCCCTTCGGTCGGCCGGATTACAAAGTCTGGGTCTGGCCTCGGCTGATGTCGCACCTTCCCCGATGTCAGAGTGTCTGGGGTATAAAAGCATCAGCCGACGCCATTTTCCTCAGTTTTTCTTGCCCCAGATGCCAGGTGCCCTCTAGGAAGGCTAAATTTGGATAAATGCAATAGAATTCCAAACATTTGCAAAATTATATATATATATATATATATATATATATATATATACATGTATATACAAACAAATACACATAATAGATTCCCCCAGCTAGCTAAAAGAGGGGTAAACACCCTAGGAATACCACAAAGGGGTAGGAGGGAGGGTAAACCTGACTGCAGATGCATACCTATCGGACATCTACATTTATGGTAGGTACAAAACTGTACTATGTCCTTCAAGGATGCATCTTCAGTCATAACATATGGGTAGAATACCATAGCTAATCTGGGGGACGAGGCACTAAGAAAAAGATGGTGTAGTTAAGATCCCCGGCAGGACTGCAGTAGCAAACCCTGCTCTGGATCTGGAGTATAAAGGTAGATTGTAATGTTTGGTAAATGTATGCACGGAGCTCCAAGTAGCAGCTTCTAAAATGTCCTTGGTAGCCACCCCTCATAGGAAGGCTGTAGTGGTGGCCGTGGCCCTTGCGGAATGAGGCCTGATGCTTGCAGGAACTGACTTTCCATGAAAGGAGTAACAAAATCGAATGCAATTTCCTATCCATTTTGAAATTGTCTGTTTGGAAATTGCTTTTCCTTGCACCCCAGCAGCATATGCTACAAATAGTTGGTCAGTTTTTCTGCTACTTTTAGTTCTGTCCAAGTAGTAGCGTAGTTGTCTGTGTATATCCAGGGTGTGCAGAAGTTTTTCCCCTCTATTCTGTGGATTTGGGAAGAACATAGGCAAGTGAATAGCTTGGTTCAAGGATACCCTGGATACCACCTTTGGCATAAAAGTAGGATTAGTTCTTAGTGTAACTCTGTCCTGATGGAAGATAAGAAATGGCTGTACTGCTATTAATGCTTGTAACTCAGATACTCTTCTTGCTGAAGTTATTGCCAGAAGGAATGCAGTTTTCCAAGACAGAAACTGTAGATCCACTGATGCTGCTGGTTCAAAGGGAGGAAGTGTTAGTTTCTCCAAGACAAAGTTGAGATCCCAAGCAGGTAAAGGGGTTTTTCTTGGAGGTTTGATATTTTTGATACCTCTCAGAAATTGCTTGAGGAGAGGGTGTGAGAAGATAGGTAGATCCACATTGTATTCTGCTGAAATTGCTGAGGCATGAATCTTAATGGAAGAATAGGAAAGGCCATTGTGGAACAGTTCTGCTAAGTATTCCAGAATATGTGTCATGCTTGCCACTGTCACATCTAAGCCTTTTGATGTGTTCCAAATGAAAAATCTTTTCCATTTAGCTGAGTATGTCTTCCTTGTGGAAGGCCGGCGAGCTTCCATGATAATGTCCTTCACTGTCTGTGATAAATCATTTTGTTTTGGATTTAAGGGATTTTCCAGGCAGTTAGCTGCAATGTTTTTAAGTTGGAATGCATGATCTTGAAATTGTTCTGCGTCAGAAGAAGAGGCCATAGGGGGAGAGGCCATGGTTTTGCCTGTGACATGCTCCTCAATAGTGGATACCAGTGTTGCCTTGGCCAGTCTGGAGCTATCAGAATCACTCTTGGCTGTTCCTCCCTGATCTTCAGTAGAACCTTGTACATTAAAGGGAGAGGTGGGAAGGCATATACTTTTAAAGCTTTCCAGCTGAAAGAGAGAGAGTCCACCCTCCATGCTTGTGGGTGGTATGTCCTTGAGCAGAATGTCTTCAGTTGATGGTTGAGGGGGGAGGCGAATAGATCTATCTCCGGCGTTCCCCATGCCTTTGTTATGAGTTGGAAGATGTCTGGGTGCAGCATCCATTCGTGTGCATCCATGGTAGTTCTGCTTAAGCTGTCTGCCAGTGTATTTTCCTTTCCTGGCACGAACTGGGACTGCAGTTGGATATTGAGTTTCAGGCATAGCTCCCATAGATTCATAGCCAGCCGGCATAGAGGGTAGGAGTGTGTGCCTCCCTGCTTGTTTATGTACCACATGACTGTGGTGTTGTCTGTCCTTATTAACAGGTGGCCTTGATGGAGGAAGGGTTTGAAAGCCTCAATTGCATGCATCACTGCCAGCATTTCCTTTTGGTTTATGTGCATCGTGTAGCTGTCCTTGAGACCATAGGCCTTGGATACATTTGCCCTCCATGTGTGCTCCCCATCCTCGGTCTGAAGCGTCCGTGGTGATGGTTTGTTTTGTTTTTGGTTTGTTGAAAGGCAACCCTCTGTTGGACTGGCAGGCCTGAGCCCACCACAGGAATTCCTTTTGAAGGCAAGGAATGATTGGTATCAAAGTTTCCAAACTGTGACTGTGTTGAGACCATACACTCCTTAGATACCATTGTAATTTTCTCATATGCAGCCTGGCCTGTGGTATCAGAATTATGCAGGATGCCATGTAACCCAGGGCCTGCAGGATTTTCCTTGCAGTAAGCTGAGCTTGTCTTGTCAGATTCATGAAGTAATCCGGAAGTTGTTTTTGTTTTTCTTCTGTGAGAAAGGCCATTTGGGTGGTTGTGTCTAGATCCGCACCCAGAAAGGTTATCCTTTGGGATGGAACCAGTCTTGATTTTTGGATGTTGACTGTGTATCCCAATGCCTGTAGTAGGTGGATGGCATAGGCCAAGTCTTTTATCAAATTTACCTTGTTGTCTGCTTGTATAAGGCAGTCGTCCAGATAAGGGTAGATTTGAATCCCCTGAAGTCTGCAGTGTGCAATTACTAATGCCAGGCATTTCGTGAATACTCTGGGCACAGTAGATAAGCCAAAGGGCAATGCTGAGAATTGATAATGCTCTGATCCTGCAAGAAATCTGAGGTGTCTTCTGCAGTTTGGTCGAATAGGGACGTGCAGGTATGCCTCCTTGAGATCTAGAGTCACCAGCCAAGACTCCTTGCCCAACATGGGAAGAAGTTGCTGTAGGGTCAGCATCTTTAATTTTGGCACAATGAGGTAAGTATTCAGTGTGGACAGGTCGAGAATAGGCCTCCATTGATTTTCTTTTCTTGGTACAAGGAATAGTTTGGAGTAAAATCCTTGGCCTTGTTCTGAAAGTGGTACCTTTTCTATAGCTTTCATTTGAAGCAAGTTGTTGATCTGCTTTAAAGCCTCTGCCCTCTGATTTGGTGGTAGGTTTGGCATTCCGTTTCTTTTTGGCAAAGTGTGGAAGTGGAACCTGTATCCTTTGTCTATTATTTGCAGTGTCCATGTGTCCCTTGTAATATAATGCCAATTTTTTGAGAATAAAGCAAGCTTTCCACCCAAGGGTGCTTCCAGTTGAGCCCTGGTGGGCGGAATCAGAGTAAAGTCATTGAGCCTGTCCTGGTGTAGTAGTTGTTGTTGCTGCTGTTGCACTACCTCTCTGGTTGGCAGGCTGCCACTGACGGCCTCTGTAAGAGCCCCTAGATTGGCCTCTGCCTCTGGGGTGTCTGTTCCTGCCTCTCTGGGCTCTGTCCGAGTCTGGAAAGGACCAATTCTTAGTAGGCCAGTTTCTGCTGATTTGTACTTGTAGGAAATCCTTAACTGTTTGCACAGATTTTGCCTTTTCTTCATACTTTTTTAAGACCTCCTGAGCAGAGGAGCAAAATAAATTTTGTTTCTCCATTGGAGCATCCAGGAGTTTAGCTTTAACATGGTCTGGCAAAGATTGTTCCTTCAGCCAGGCATGCCTACGAATAACTGCCCCAGTCATAGCTGACCTAAATGAAGCCTCCAATGCATCATAACCACACTTTAAGAAATGATTACTAACCTGCTGTGAGTTGTGTACCAAATCCTGAAGGGATTTACGGTCAAGGGGCTCAGGAGAAGAAAGCTTCTTGTTCAGTTCATCTAACAAATACTCTTGGTACTGTATCATATGAAATTGACAATTTAGTGCCCTGACGGAAAGAGTTGCAGAGGTATATACCTTCTTTCCCCATCTCTCTAAAGCTCTAGACTCTCTTTCAGAAGGTAGAGGATTTTTGGCAGTGGCAGCCGCAACCCCTTTAGGGCCCAGAGTAATAGTTTCTGGGTCTGCAGAATGGGCTTTATACAGATGGAAATGAGAATCCGGGACCCTGTAGTATCTATCAGGTTTGGCAGGGACCGGGGGGAGAGTATCAGGGGCTGTACTGACATCATTGTACACATCATCAATTACATTCAAAACAGGAGGTATAGCTAAGTGCCTATGCTGAGGCAAATGTAAAAAGGTCCTTAATCTTTTTCTAGAATCAGAGAATTCCTGACCTTGCCATTCAAAATGCTCTCTCATGGAGTGTAGAGTCTCACCAAAGGAAAACTCTTCAGGAGGGAGGCAAGGGATAGATTCTTCAGCATCAGAATCCTCATAGGGCGAATAAGCCTCCTCCTGGTGGTCTGACAACTCAGAACCATCCGTGGACTCATCTGAAGAGTGTGGGTCAGAAGGCTCAGTCCTGGGCCTTTTGTCTGGTGGAGGGTGAGAGGCCCTGTCCGAGTGAGGTTGTGAACCTCTAATTAAAGAAATAAGGTCCTCTGCAAGGCTGAGGATCTGAGAACTAGAGGAAGGCCTCTGGGAGGTAGTCTTGGGAGGCAAAGCTTTAGAAAGTTTAGCAGCTTTAGCCCTGGAAAAGGCCTTAATGGACATGGAAGCAGGGGGCCTAGCTGCCCCACGTGCAGGAGTAGATATGTCCAAAGGTATGGTGTTGGACATATCCTGGACACTGGTTTCGGTAGGTAGCTCGGTAGCCGACTCAGCCGGGGCCTCCTGGGCCGCGGTGGTCGGTTGAGTGGATTCGGATGAAGGAATCTCCGAGGGCTCGGTTTCGGCCGAAACCGAGACAGTCGCGGTAGGCTTTACCGTGGTTTCAGCCGAAACCGTGGGCCGCAAGTGTCGGTCCTTGTCCTTCCGTTTTTTTACCAAATGTGATGTCGGAGTCTCCGACGGCATTTTATATGCAAAACTAGCCCCAAAACATTCCTCTGCAAACTCTGACCGACGTCTAAGAGTTCGTCGGTTGAAGGAAGCACAGGCTGAACAGGACGATACGTCGTGGTCTGGGCCTAAGCAAGGAAGGCAGTAGGAATGGAAATCCTTATGAGGTATTTGTTTCCCACAAGTTAAACAATTATTTACTTTATCTGACATCGTCTGAGGCAAGAAAGAGTCCCCAACGGGGTACTTAGCTTTTTTTGAAGTCTTCGGTAGCTGAAATCACTGGATCTGACCGACCGGCACTTGCGAACAGCTTCTGCTTCGGGCACCGCGCGGCAAAAAAGACTGAGGAAAATGGTGTTGGCTGATGCTTTTATACCACAGACGCTCTGACGTCGGGGAAGGTGCAACATCAGCCGAGGCCAGACCCAAACTTTGGAATCCGGCCAACCGAAGGGCTGCCTGAGGCAGGACAACCCATATGTTATGACTGCAGATGCATCCTTGAAGGACATCTACATATTCCTAACAATGGCAACTTCCTCAGATGCACTGATCTTTTGTCAGAGTTTGATCCTTTTCTCAAAGAACACATTAAAATATATGGAAATCCAGGCAGCGGAAATATTTTGTACCCATCTTTGACCACATGTAAAATATTTATAAATGTATTAGGATCAAAAGTGTTGATGCAGATTAAATCTGAAATTAAACAAAAAAAGTTGGCTTTTCCCAGTCAGGGGTTGCCACAACAGAACTCCAATCCACTAATGATTGTCAGTGGAGTTTACGGTGCCGAGTTGCCAGCCCAATGCCCAACCTTCAAAGAAGGCGCACCCATTCATGCATGTACCTACCTGCATGTCTTTAAATGTTATAAGACTGTGGGGAGGACATGCAGACTCCACACAGAAGGTGCTCTAGCTGAAAATCGAATGGGAGAACCTCTTGCTGTGAAGCAACAACGCTAACTGCTGCACCATCACAGCCCTATTGAAATTAATGAAGCAAAATATTTGATTGAGTATAGATTCATCCCCAGATGTAAGTCACACAGATCAGTTGTTATTCATTATGTATCAAAAGATGGCGAAGTACATGAGCACTTCTTAGTTTGTTCCCATTGAAAAACATAATGCTAAATATCTTTTTGACACAGCAGCATCTACATTTGACAAATATGGCAGAGACACAGTAAATTGCAGATCTCAGTCATATGACAATGCCAGTAATATGAGCGGGATATATTCTGGACTCCAAACCAGAATTAAAGAAGTCAACAAACTGGCAGTATGGGTTCCATGTGCTGCTCACAGCCTAAATTTAGTAGGTATCACATCTACAGAAAGCTGTTTGACTGTCATTCATTTTTTCAGCTTTTTGCAGTTGCTTTACACATTCTTTGTAGCCTCAACACAAAGATGGCCTAAACTAAATATGATGGGAAATGCGGTTTCGATTAGAAATCTGTCACATACAAGATGGTCAGTCATCCTGATATGATGCTGTAAGATCACTGAAAATAAATTACAATCAAATCTGTGCAACACTACTTGATATTTCAGAATGTCAGAAACATAAACCAATAGTGGTTCATGAAGCAAAAGCTTTGATAAACAAGCTAAATAGCTTAGAAACATAGCCGGTCTTAGTAGCAGGCCAACTAGGTGGCTGCCTAGGGTGCCGCTCTAGCAGGGGCGCTTTTCCAGCATTTATTTGGTGAAGGTAGACCAGGATGGGGGCACCGAGTGGTATGGTGGGGGGGTGCTGTGGAGCCGGTTTGCCTAGGGCACCGGTTGACCTAAGGCCAGTCCTGGTTAGAAATAGCATTAATGACAGTCATTTGGGAAAATATTCTGAAAAATATTGATAGAATAAATAAAGCTCTTCAGAAATCTGGAATTGAGTTGTGCACAATTGCAAAATTATATGCTGGGCTTCTGGATTATTTAGCTGAGGTGCGAGTCAAAGATAAATTTGATGATTTTGAAAAAATGGCTAAAGACCTTGTTCAAAACTCTGATCGCAAACAATGCAAAGACTGAAATTGGAAAAGAAAGAGACCTTTTGAAGAAACACCAGAGGGATTTGTACAAGAACTGACTGCAAAAGATGCATTTTGAATTAACATTTTTTATCGTATTCTACATGTACTAGTTACAGAAATGACAAAACGGCATGCAGCATATACAGTATGTTGCATGATCCCTTCAGTTTCCTTTCAGACAGATCTCTAACAAAAGATAAAGTTAAACTTAAAGCCAGAGGTTTAATATCTATTCATCAGACTTGGAAGAAGACTTCTTTGATGAATTTCTTATGCTTTCATCATTGTACAAGGATAACAAGTCAGTAGTTGAAGTGACTCAGCTGATAAAATCCCAAATAAAAGATAAACTTGTTACAAGTTTTCCAAATGTACATATTGTGTTGAGGATTTATTTATCAATAATTGGAACAAATGCAGAAGGAGCAAGATCATTTTTTAAACTTAAGCAAATTAAGAATTATATGCGGTCAGCTATGAGCCAGGATTCAACTATTGTTTTTGGCTCTTTTGTGTATTGAAAGTGACATTACTCATGATATGGACTTTGAAGACATTATTAAAGACTTTGCTGAAGAGAAAAGTCGGAGAGAGAATATTTCTTAGGAAACATAATTTTGAATTGTTGGTTCTGTAATGTAATTTTGAATTTTAGATAAATTAGATTTCTGCCTCACACTCTTTTTTTCTTATTAATTTCTTTTCAATTTGCCTCCTTTGCAGGCCGTAAAAATTTTGTAGGCCCTAGGCACTCTGCCTACAATGCCTAATGGGAAAACTGGCCCTGAGAACAGCCCTGTACGAGATGTTTTCTCATTTTTTGTACTGCAGCAGGGGCCCTCCTTGAGAGAAGGCATGTTGTATGAAGTACTTGCATGCTAGCAGGCTGAGAAAGAGATACATGGACTGTTGTAGCACTACATATACCCTCAATTTTTTCCTTTATATTTTGATATTCTAACTTAAGTAAGTAGTCTGTGGTATTCTCAAAGTGTTGTAGTAATTAGTATTTACATTTTTTTTGTTATTACAATAAAAGTATCACGAGAATATCTAAAGATAGCATAAACCAGAGCCCCCTTTATGTAGTGATATGTGCTAACTTATGATAGTAATACATCATCACAAGACTTCTACTTGCTTGCAAGTTAAGGGTGAAAATGACCCATGTGAGTCAGCAGAAGACCATTCCTTTTGCTGCTGTAAATGTCTGTACTATGATGATCAGTTATGGACAGCACACATGATTGCATTTTTTCTCCCAATGCAACAGCTGCCTGCTTCACTTTTTATTTTCACTGAAATGTGATCATGTATAAATGCTCTTAACGTGCCTTCCTGATCCAAATGCTGAATGCATCTTCAAAAGTACCATCCTAGCAAGCAAGGTAGCAAATCTGTAACAAAAAAATGTACCAGTTAAATTTCAGTTTTCATCTTTTTTTTTTCTGTGCCATTTTCCACGTCTAAGCTTGACATCACTGAGCATATCCTCCAGTTCAATACTGGTACATGATCAAATGCAGGCCTTTCTCTACCAGACAAGTTTGGCGCTCATAGCACTTGGTTTAACTATTGTTTATATCCCCAAACTCTATTTTTCAGATATTTGTTAGCTGCATTCAAAAAGAAGTAAAAAATAAAAGTTTCTTCTCGCAGCATTGGCAGCTGGGTAGCAGAGTGTGCAGCAGTTAACACTGTTGCTTTTCTGGTTTGGTTCAGAATTCTTCATTTTTATCTGAGCATTGTGTGTATATCCCTGCGGCCAATCAAAACTTGTTCTTTGCCTTGTATGGCTCCTGTACAATCCTGAGTAGGATAACATGGGTATTAAAAATAAATTAACTAATGAATATTGCTGCTTATGCAAAACTGCAAATATTCTGATGCACAGATCAAATAAAAAAAAGTTTTCTTTTAAATATTAAGCTTGTCAGGTAGACCAGAAAATGATGTCAAAGATTTTTTTTTTCAGAAAATGATTGTGTTTACAAATGTCTGACAAAATTACAGACTACAGTAGTCTTTCATACTTAACTAGTATGCCGTTTCTATTTGTGTATTTCTGAAAGCAGTCAGATATCACATCATTTTAATTTATTCCAGTTTTCTCCCTCATTCTGTAAGCTTTCCCACTAAAATTTAATGTCCTTTGTGATACAGCTTGAATTCTATGACAGTTCTTCCAGATGTGCAGACTAATTAAGTTAATGTGGAGATAGACTACTCAGTCATATTTTGGGTGTCCAACCCTCTGCCTTCTCTACAGTTAAGAATGACAGCACCTAGTGAGTATGTGAATGTGCAGTTTTGCCACTGAACCTTTCTAACAAATTGTTAGAGCTTTTCTCCCAGGGATTTCACCAAAATGGTTTGCAATCCAATTGGGCAACCTGGTTATCAAAACATAAAAAAATAAAATATATTATGATATATCAAACTGAACAGTCATGAATTTTGCTCCAGGAAGAAAGTCTGAAGTACATAAAAAAGCAGGAAAGCTTATTGTATTAATGTCATTTTACCTTTTTCTGCACTAAAGAATTGTACCAGATTACTTAAGCCATTTCACACTTTTTTTGAATGATATACCTTTTAGTGGACTTGGGTTCTTTTTAGCATTTAATAACAGAATCCAAGAATGAAATTCAGATATATAATCAATAAAGAACAGAAGCTGTTTATTGTCTTTAAAGCTATAAGAGAAACACCAAACACATGGCACCAATGTAGTACACAAGGTTTTATAATACACTTGACATTTATGACAGTAATTTAGAGATTTGATATACAGCACACAAAACTGTGAATCACTTTGCTAATAAGACATTGTACAACATAAATAATTTTATAAAGTGCTTACAGCGATATATGATTTATAACAAGTTCAGAATGTTGTATAAATATTATTTGCCATGTCATTTTGGAAGGAATGAAACTAGTTATGGACTGTATCAAACAGGTGAGTGTACACACTACTATGATATAGCTATCACGCTTTTGTTAGGTAAATTCAGAAAAAAGTTAAAACTTTTTGTATTCAAATAATGTCTTCTCTCAGAAATGGAGCCATTATACTTGTTATTAGTTCACATCAGTTGTTATTCAGCACCCACCACGAAGCTGAAAAAGAAAATAAACTGTTAGTCCTGCACGCATAGGTGAGCATTTAATGCGTCTAACTGCTCAGGAAGGCACAAATTTATTGTAACTGCATTTTTTTCACATTTTCTTGTGCCTTATTGTAAATTGACAGTACATATAAAAGAAAATGCATCATTCTTGACAATTTGAATGAAACTTGTTTAACATAACTTACACGGTAGTGAGTGTCATGAAAGATGAAGATGCTTAATGCACACGATGTTTTACATAGAATCTATCATCACATAACTTGTACATTGCATCAAAGAAATAGTATTCTGGCTTATGACCGTCTCAGTCTTCATTTTTAACTCAGTGTGCCTGATAATATAGAGCAGTTTGATGGATTTTTTTTTCTCACTGCTGCACATTGTGAAAAGAAATGCTGGGGTGACTGGACTTTTGGGATATTTCACAATTAACATGATCGCTTGAAGTCAATGGCAAAGAGAGTATAACAGAACAAGCTTTTAAAAGCTACTTTATTCTAGCTGGTGGGCCAAACTGCATTAACTTCTGACCAAGGTGAAATCGAACAGGATTACTGAGAAGAATGTGCCAAAAGCAGGGAATTAATTAAAAGGCACTTGAATGTACAGCAATAACAATATACAACAAAGGAAAATCCTATTCATAGTATTAAGTAATCTGAGTCATCAGGGATCTTGGTATGCATGTAGAAAGTAGCCATACCTGCAAGCACCACATGTTGCATAATTTATAAGTAAGGGGATGGCATCTAGCTCCAAATTGGGCCTTTATCCCACTGTACTCTGCTCTTATCAGACCAATCATAGGGTATAATGCTCCCTTCGGTATGTACCTGACCAGGCATATGTAGCAAATAGAGCAACCCTGGAGGTTTCTTTCAAAAAAGAATACAAGGTGTAACAAACCTGCCTTATGAGGAGCACCTTAAAACTCTTTCCCTCTATTCGGTCTCCTATAGATTGCTGAGGCATTATCTATGCCTGGCTTACAATGCATTCGCAAACCCCACACTAATGAATCTCCTTCATGTTTATAAGTCAAACTGTATCAAAATGCAAGGTCTAAGGACCTGAATTTTGTCTGACTTAAACCGATCATGCTGGAGAGACAGATATGTGTCCTAGTAGTGACTGCCACTCCTATTGAACGGGTTTCTCATCCTTGTGAAGCTGAGTTAATCTATTACCCAATTTAAGTGCAATCTAGACCAGTGCATGGGGAATAGGAATGTTACACTAGGCCTGGCATCCCTGTACTTTATAAACAAAGGTAGCTTATAAATGCCTGCCCCTCAATGTCCTGTCTGGATACAGGATATTTTTTCAGGAAAACTTGGCTAGACTTAGAAAGGCCCCCTGGGTCATTAGCCTAGTAATAATCTGAATCTATGAATCATACCTCTCAACTGTTCAGATTTTTGCTTCTTATTTTTGTTCTGTTTCTCATAAAATTTGTGCTTTTCTGGCAAGTCACAGAGGCTTGAGGTCACTAAATAGTACTAAAATATAATCATTTGAGTTTCAGACTTCATATCCACAAAATATATAATAATGCAATATCTATCATTCTAGCAACTTTCTAAGTTTATAGGAGCAATGTTTTAAAGCTGTCCCTATTTTTGGGCCTGTGATCTCCCATTGTTTCTGGCTTTGTCCACAGTTCTTGTGTTGAGAGGTATGCTATGAATCTAAAATGAATGCCATGAAGTTAAGTATTCTTCATCACAACCCTTTGCAAATACTTTACAATTAAAAATAAAATTTCTACACAATTTTAATTTTTTAATGTTTAATCTTTAACTGTACTGTTTCAAATGGAAGTGTGTTGCATACATTCAAAACCTAGAATTAGTCTTGTGTTTTTTTTTCATTTGTAGGTTGTTTTGCTATAGAAAGGTTCAGTAACTTCCACATTATACAGGATTGCCTATTTCATAAGTGATAATTTAATAAAGATGTTTCTTGTTTAAAAAAATACAATTTCCACATTAGCTAAACTGTCTGGAGGGAAAAAAAATCTTAACAGAAAACCACTTTCACAATACAAAAGAAATAAATATATTTATTTGAGATGATGACAGAAGCATCCACATTCACATCTATAGTTCTGCACACAATGTGAAAGTTGATTTCAGACAGGATTGCTTTCACAAAATCCCCTGCATCACAATAGGAGTCAATAGGTGTCTTGTTGACAAAATGACAGATTCTGTTTCAGTTATTCTGTTGCATTTTAACCTGCTGCAATGTCCCTCTTTCATTCACAGACATTATTGAAAATTCCGTCTTGTTTCTTGTTTATATCCTCAGGGCCGCTGACTCATATAATTTTTCTTATATTCCCTTCAACTAATATACTAAAATGTCTCTATGTTTATATGAAATAACCATCTTTCTTGCATATTTTGGACTCTGGATGACCCATCAGTGTTCTTTTCTAAGCACTTCTTCCAGAACATAGTCGTATAATTTGACCAGTGTCTTAGAGCAGCTTTATCGACTCATCCTGTAGAGTTCAGAGCTCTTTGCACCCTTTTCCTCTCCTGTCTCATTATGAAATCATCTGATGTGATTATCATCCTACTCTTTATTTAAACCATAAATGAAAAAACAGTTTTGTGTGACATTTATAACATTCAAAAGTTATCATGCCCTAAGCCTTACTGATTATCATTTCTGAAGCTTAGCTAAGACATTAACTTATTCAAATAAGTGTCAGCCCTGTTACAATTTTCAGTATCATTTGTAAAGGGTTTTTTTTTGCTCTTTATACACCTGCTACCTGCCAGTCAGCCATCCCCTTTCCTCCAAATGGCCAGTTTGTTCCCCTTCACTGGTATGAGAGTTGGCCAAGAGGAGATGTCAGGCAGCCATCGAAGGTTGTTTGTGATTTTTGTTTTCTTTATTTTTGCTATGCTCCCTTTCACAAGGACAGGTAAGTTACCTGCAGTTGGCTGTCTAATGGGTTGATTGTACTGGGCAGTCCCACCACTTCCATGAGGATATTACGAGCAAGCATCCATGTCTCTTGCTGTTAGGCACCTCAGGCTATTCTCCCTTGTGTCCACCAGGGATGGTTAAGCCTATGCATGTGCTCCTGGACTATCCACCCCAGCCAAGAAAAATGATTGGGCTCTAACCCCTTCACTTCTCTCTCATCTTGTGTGGTTCCTCCAGCACTACATGCCCTCTACTCAAACGTGTCACCTGGGTCATAGACAAGGCTCTGTCTCTGTATGCTGTGAATCCTAATATAATCTAAATGATTAAACTTTGCTAACCAATTGCTTTCTAATGCTATGGATCAAATTGTTAAACAGACTCTGTCTTAACACTGATTTCTTTATCGCCCACTAGCTACTCTAGTGATTTGTGAATATAAATAAACAAAAATACATACATATATATATATATATATATATATATAGATAGATATAGATCCCTATCACATTATCAAAAGCCCACATGAACAAAATTTAAAAGACAGACAAAAAGCTGAAAAGGGTGAACATTAACAAAACTGTAATGCATAACATCAAAACACCAGCTATGAATGTTATACAGCCCTTTCTTTTGTGAAACCAGGAAGCAGTTGAATGGAGATTGTGATAAAGTGAGGATCAGAAAATTCACCCCTTTCCCCACTGTAGTGTGATCTTGGAATTGGTATATATAAGTTGAGGGGGTAGCCCCTGCAAAAACTTAAAAGGCTGTATTGCAGGTTAACAGAACAGTAACTTTTAATATTTCATTTGAGCGATTGTAAGGTGTAATGTGTTTTGTTTCTGCCGTAGTATTTGCCGAAAATCAAAATCAGATGTTTGTTCAAAGGGACATACATGCATTTCTAGTAACAGGTTTTACATGTAGAGCAGTACTGAATTGAATGTGCTTGTTTCAAAGTTCTGCATTTTGGTTTTGTTAACGTTCGTCCTTTTTAACTTTCAATGTTTTTGTTCCAGTCTTTTAAATTTCGGTCTTGTGGGCTTTTGATAATGTGATAGGGATCCATATATATACATGTATGCGTGTGTGTGTGTGTATATATATATATATATATATATATATATATCTAAATATATATATATATATATATATATATATATATATATATATATATTTAGAGAGAGAGAGATAGACATTGCTATATATGCATATAGTTTCATGACATACTATAAGATATCTAACTCAGTTTACTGTTTTGTAAAACAAATGGCGAGATATGTTTGTTTATGGTCTGCTGTTATGCCCCTACATTGATCATCAGCACATTAACATGATGCTGTATGCCTGCTCTTTCATATGGCCTTGGACATTTTTGTGTACGACTCCGGCTCCTCAAAGTTTGTCACATGACATTTTAGATTGTACCAAGGGTGCTTCTGCAGCAAAATCACTGTCATCCCCCCCCAGACAGCAGAGCTGATCTTTTTGTTATCTCTGTTTCTAGCTGACCTTCTCCACACAGGTCACTACATGAAAACAGATCATTGAGTGGGCTCCATTTTCTGATGGCCTGGCAATACATAATGATGCTGATTTACAGGTGAAGTAGCACTTATACTTCATGAAAAGCATCATCTTATTCGTTCTTCACTTTAAGAATAAATGAATGCAGACCCTAAATACAAAATAATAACAGCAGATGTTGTATTTTTTATTACAAACCTAGACTATAATTTAGTGTTAGAAGTATTAAAAGATCAGATCTGATATTGATAATCCTCATTCATTCCTTATGCATGGGTATCGGTTCCGACCTTGGAACCAAGCCGGCCATTTTCCAAGCTCGCGTCAGCTTCAAACTCTCGATCTAAACTCTTAACCACAACCCCCCTCTCCCTGTTACCTCAGATTTCATTTGCAGCGTTGCCATTTGGTCGTGTCAAGCAACTTCTCTTGAGCTAAGTACAGTCATTTGTTGTTTAATAGTTTTTCAGATTACTTTTCTGTCAGACAAGTTTATATTTCATTGTCTCTTACCCTATCGCATCTAGCGTACATAATTTCTTCAGATTTTTCTGCTCCTTTCTTTACCACTTTTACCGCGAGGTATTCTCTCTTTACCATCGTTGGTAATCCTTCCCCTTTTTTCTCATACCTTTGGGTACTCTCTTGTACCATTGCTGGTACCTTTTCTATTAATTAATTTGCTGTCATGGCAGATACGAAAGGTAGTCCGGGGTTTAAGCGGTGTTCTGATTGTGGACACAAACTACCTATTTCTGATGCACACTCTTTGTGTGTTTATTGTTTGGAAGCTTCCCATTTGTCTGTTGACCCACCCTGTACTATTTGCGAGAACTTTTCAAATAGAACCTTGTTGGAAAGGAAAACCAAGTTGTTACTGAAGGGACTTTTTAAATCTCCCTTTTCAGAGGCTATTTCTGGGTCAGAGGCCTCAACCCCTCCTAGAGCCCATACGAAAATCTTGGATGTTCCTACTAAGGCTAAATCTTTGCCTTCACCCCTGGCTGGGGACTCCCACCAACCAAAACCTAAAAAGGGTAAAGTTTCGGCTCCGGAGCTCACTCAGTCAGCCCCAGTGCTTTCGGTGCCTAGACCTTCGGCACTGAGGCCTTCGGCTCCATTAGTGATCTCGGCTCCATCTTCTCCTGCAGCCTTCTCTATATTGGCACCGAGGGGCTCCTTGGTTCAGACTATTACCACTGTATCAGCACTGACCATTCAGTCAGTGCAGACCTTGACCACGTTGGCTCTGAGATCTTCCTCGGAACCAACGCCTTTATTGTTGACTCCAGTTTTGTTGGTTCCAGCTTCGGCACCGACAACCACTTCAGGATCGATCCCTGTGTTGGTACAGACCATGACCTCAGCACCGATGACTTCTTCAGTGCAGACAACAGTAGTCCAGTCTCTCTCGGCACCATTGTCCTCAGTGTGGACAGATGAGATGGGCACTGAGTTTGCCTCTTTTGTGGACAGGCCTGTTTCTCCCTCAGTGTCCGTGAGGTCCATGAGAAGCCTTTCCAAACATGATGTGTTGCATCTTGTGGATAAGGTGCTCTTGGCCAGAGGTATCCCACTCCTCAGGCACTATCCTTCCTTGGGAGGTGATCACCCATCTCCAAAGACCCCTTCTTATTCTCCTCCTTCATTACCTTTGAAGTCCATGGATATAGCACAGTCTTCCCCTTCTGCGGTCCCCTTTATTGATCTCACTAAGGAACTGCAGTTGCCTTCATGGCAGGAAAGTTTTGCTATGACCCATGATGTCAGTTGTGACACACATAGTTTGCTGCTCCACAGTCATCCAGGGACTCTGGGTCGGCAGGCTGAGCCACTTAAGGGAGGGGTGACCCCTGTCCTAGACATGCACTCCTCTATGGGTGGATGAGCCTTCCAACTGATGGAGAAGGCTTTCGCTGCTGCTGGTGATACTGGACTGTCTACACCTCTGCTCTCCTCTGGTACACTGGTTTCACAAGTCGCACCTATCAGACACTGGGTGCAAGGGCCTCAGGACATATTCCCACAAGAATCCCCTTTTCTGCTGTCTTCTCCAGCTTCTCCCAATGAGGAGGTCCACCAAAAACGTTTGTGTAAGAGGAAGCACATGGACTCCACAGAGGAGTCCCTCACTGAAGACACAGATTTCGATGAGGGGGAAGGATCCCCTCGGTCACCCTCTGAGGTATCCTTTTGTGATATCCTCAAAATCCTGAAACAGAGAGGTGACTGGCAGTCCTCTAATCTGACCTCTGAGGAATCTGTGTTCCTGCAGGCCTTTCATGCCCAGCCCCCTACCTCCTGGGTTACTCCACCTGCCGATGAACTTGTCTGGCTCATCGTGCAGCATGCTTGGAAGGCTCCTGATACCATCAAAGCTATTCCCTGGAGGCCAGATAAGATTTTGTCCCCATTGGTCCAAAGGTCTTCCTCTGGATGCTTTGGTGGTGGCAGCTGCAACAAAAAAGGATCTGGCAGAAGAAGAAAGCCAGACTGTCCATCTGCCTAACAAAGAGTCCCGGGCCCTAGACAGGATAGGGAAGTGCACCTTTGCTTCAGCGACCTTTACTATCAGGTCCCTGAATTATATGGCACATTTTACCAGGCTTCAAAGGGATCTGATTTCTGTGCTCTCTGAAACCTTGGCTGGTGCCGTGTCTGATGAGGTCCGTGACAAAGTGGCCTCTTAGCTGGCCACCATTGAATCTATATCTAACAACTCTGTGTGACTGATATCTCATGCAACAGAAGGAGCAGCTAGAGCAGCGGGTTCAGCTACGGTCTTGAGATGACACACCTGGATGCGCTTGTGCAATTTCACGGAACCCTTTAAGGCTTCCTTTGTTAACGGTCCCATTGAGGCCTCCTCGTTGTTTGGGCCCAAAGTTAAAAGCACACTGTCCAGATGTGAACAGGACGGTAAGACCCTTTCTGCCATAGGTGTTCATTATTCTTCCCCTCAACGTGCTTTTTCCCGAAACCAAAAGAGTGGGAAGATATGGTTCAAGAAATCTCAGGGTCCTTTCTGTGACACAAAGGCTGAGTTCTCCCCCAGAGGCAGAGGGGGGAACTCACAGGGAAGATGCTCCTTTCGAGGCAGAGGGTGTCAGTGTAACCAGGGTTCCAGGGATTCTTTCCCTGGTCAGTCTGACCAGTGCTCCTGAAGGCGACCCAACTCCTTTCCTCTGGAGGTGGTTGGGGGACGTTTCTCCTTGTACCCTTCTGCCTGGCTAGCCATCACCACTGATTTTTGGGTACAAAGGATTATAACCAGAGGTTATCATATCCCCTTCGATCTTTGTCCTGTCCCTTCAAAAAACCTTCCCGACGTTCCACCCAGTCAAAGGGAAGAAGCAGCACTAGAGATAGAAAAGCTGCTAAGAAAGAGAGTCATCCAAATAGTCCCTCAAGACCAGATAGGGTCCGGATTCTACTCAAGACTATTTTTGGTGCCAAAGAAAACCGAGGACTGGAGACCAATTTTGGATCTCAGTGCATTGACCAAGTTTGTGAGAGTACAAAATTCTGGATGGTCACAATACAGTCTATCCTCCCGCTTTTGGAAAAAGATGATTGGATGTGCTCGATAGATCTTCAAGATGCGTACTACCACATAAAAGTGGACAGGCCATCAAGAAGATTTCTGCTCTTCCGTGCAGGAGCCAGTCACTACCAGTTCAGAGTACTGCCCTTCGGACTCTCTACAGCCCCCAGAGTGTTCACAAAGTAAATGGCAGTTGTTACAGCTCACTTGCGACTTCAAGGATTCCAGGTGTTTCCATACCTAGATGACTGGCTCATTTCCGCCCCACCAGACATCTACTGGAAAAAGGCTAGGCATAACCATAAACTGGCAAAAATCCAATCTCACCCATCTCAGTTGACAGAATTCATAGGGGTTATCTTGGACACAAAAAACTGCAGAGTTGCTATTCCAGAGCACAGAATTCTAAGAATAAAGCAACAACTAATTCCAATCCTTTCAAGGGAAAAATCCACGACTCACTCAGTTCTACAGCTGTTGGGTTCCATGGCAGCCTCCATCACCACTGTTCCCCTGGCCAGGTTTCACATGAGGCTTCTACAATGGCTACTGCTCACCCAGTGGTATCCTTTTCAGCCATGATTCGCGTAACCCACAGGTGCAAACAGGATTTAAATTGGTGGATGACACACAATCTGTCAAAATGGTCTTGCCCCTTCTCCCCCCAGCAACCCAAGGCCACAGTGACCACGGACGCCTCCCTGATGGGGTGGAGGGGCTATGTCAGGGACAGACAGTCCAAGGCACTTGGTCCAAACTGGAGGCCCATCTGCATATAAATGTTCTAGAGCTGAGGGTGGTGCTTCTGGCGTTGCAAGCATTCCATCCCCTGCTGCCGTCTGGGACAATTGTGATTCAGTCAGACAACATGGCGGTGGTCTGGTACATCAACAAGCAAGGTGGAACCAAATCTTACCCCCTTTGTTGAGAGGCCATGAGGATATGGCAATGGGTGATGGCTACCAACTATTTTCTTCTAGCAATGCACATTCCCGGGAGTTCCAACATGATAGCAGACAGACTCAGCAGGTGCATTCTTCAACCTCATGAGTGGTCCCTCAATCCCTTGATAGCAGTGGAGATCTTCCACCGCTGGGGCCGTCCTTGCTGCGACCTCTTTGCATCCCCGACCAACTACAAATGCAGCAGCTACTTCACCCTGATTCTCCTTCCAGGACAGGCACCCAGGGGCACTCTAGTCCACAATTGGCCCTCGGGTCTTCTTTACGCATTTCCACCCTTTCCCCTCATTCCCCAGTTTCTGAAGAAAGCCCATCAGTTGAAGAGCAAGGTGATCCTCATAGCACCATATTGGCCTCGACAGATTTGGTTCCCCTTCTTTTGGCCTCACCTACTAGACCGACCATGGATTCTCCATCCAACCCCGGAGTTGATCTCACATCCACAGAACCTGATTCATCCCAACTTGAACACCTGAAGTTCATGCCTTGGCTACTCAAATTCCATTGATTGCCAGGCAGAATGATCTTTCTTTACCAGTACATGATATTTTCATTGCTTCTCATAAGTCTTCCACTAGAATTACTTATCTGAGCAAGTGGAAAAGATTTACCTGTTGGCTGAAAGATAAACAAGTAAACCCCTTTTCAGCACCAGTGTCGATAATACTAGACTATCTGGCTGACCTTTTTCAACTGCGTCTAGCGACCTCTACCATTAGAGTTCATTTGGCTGCAATTTCTAATTTTCATGATGGTGTCCAAGATTCCTCTCTTATGTCCCATAAATTGTGCAAGACCTTCATAAAAGGTGTGAATCATCTGAAGCCACCTTTTAGAAAACCTATTCAGCCATGGAATTTATTATTAGTTCTACAAGCTCTGACAATGTCACCTTTCGAACCAGCCTCTTCTTGCGACCTCAAGTATTTGTCATGGAAAACCTTGTTTTTGGTCACCATTACTTCTGCCAGACATATTTCTGAGCTTCAAGCTTTATGTATCAAGAGTCCATACTTGATTTTTCATAGAGATAGAGTGTCTCTGAGAACTAATCCGTCATTTCTGCCTAAAGTGATCTCTGAAATGTCCGTTAATCAACCCATTAAATTGCCAGTTTTCTTTCCCAATCATTCAAGCAGAGGAGAGTATTGCCTACATACCCTAGATATTCACATGCAAATCTGTTTTTACTTAAACTGGACTAAACCCTTTTGTAAATTTGACCAGTTATTTTTGGCCTTTTCTGGACCTAGATTAGGATCTACTTTTGCTAAGGTCACATTAGCTAGACGGTTGAAGGACTGTGTGACATTCATTTATACACAACGTAATATCTCATTGCCTACTACCATGAAAGCTCATTCAACAAGGTCGGTGGAAACTTCTGCTGCCTTCCATGCCAGAACTTCTTTACATGACATCTGTGCAGGTGCAACTTGGGCTATGCCTCATACCTTCATCAATCATTACAAATTGGACTTGGCCTCCAGGGGAAGAGCATCTTTCGGTTCTATGGTGCTCAGGAATGTCCTTCCATGAGAGCCTCCCAGGAATAGAGGTAGCTGGAGACTCTGTCCCATGCGTAAGGAATGAACAAGGATTAACAATATCAGATAAAGAAGTTATTTCTTACCATAATGTTCCATCTGTATTGTTGATCCTTGTTCAGTCATTACGACCCTCCCTCCTTCCCCCTCCTGTGGTTTCTAGTGGATCTCACCATTCGGTTCTGTTAGGTTATTTGACCAGAGATAGCCTCTACCTTCTTTGACTTGCAAACTCAATCTGAGGTAACAGGGAGAGCGGGATTATGGGTAAGAGTTTAGCTCGAGAGTTTGAAGCTGACGCGAGCTTGGAAAATGGCCGGATTGTTTCCGAGGTTGGAACCGATACCCATGCGTAATGACTGAATGAGGATCAACAATACAGATGGAACATTATAGTAAGACATAACATTTTTTTATGTTAAGTATACTAAATGGTGTACTACTAAGATTCAAACTGTGTGACAGTGGCCCATCTGGTGCTTGTGCATAAACACAGTGTGAAGTCCTATACGAGATCAGAATTTTGACTGAACCAGAAGAAACTGATATAGACATGAACATGGGCTACAGTGAAAAAGCAGGCACTTACTGCACATGCTAGCACTTCATTTGTGTACTGTGTTAAGGACAATTGAAACTTACCATGATGCATGATATGGTAAGTGTATATTATTATATGTTGAATTGAAGTGATGTGGTTAGATGTCAGCTAGTTTTCATAGGAAGTCTATGAACTGTGAGAACTGATTAATGTTTTGAAGTTGCTACCCTCTTTCTGTGGAAAGTAATATTTCCTAATGCCCAGCATAACAGAATATCTGAAAACATTGATACCTTTGTTAATACAGCATTTTCTGCTGTAATTTGTATTGTTCCCTTTGTCTTATCACAAAATTACTGTCTTGCTTCCCTGTTACATTGTGCCTGGTTCATGGCTGACAAGGGTCCAGAGTGCTTCATATCTACATGAGTAACAAATCAGTGCTTAAATATTTATATATTCAATAACTGCACATTTCCAATATATGATCAGATGTTGTTCACAAGTATGATGGTGGCCCATAATGGTTCCCTGTGTGCCACATTTATTGCAATAACTGATTTAGAGAAATTTCAGGCTAATTTGCATATATGCGCAATGTATCACATTTAAATTGTTTGATGATGAAGTGATCTGGTGTTTTTTAGCCATTCCATTACTTGGTGCTCCGTTGGGTCACTGTTGTGTGCAGACTTGTTTGATATGCAGTGCTGGCTTGCTTTGCACAGTTCATGTAACGTTCCATGTTAGTTATCACCTAATAGTTTGCATTAAGTTTTATGCCATAGTGGTCTTTTGACTTCTGATGATGTTGCACAGCCATATTCTGTTGTACATGACATCAGGTATGTAGGCCTGTCAAGGATGTTTAATATGATTTTGGTGTGTAAACTTCAGTCTGGAAGACATGCCCTGGGAGTCCGGTATGTGGATTGTAGGGACTGCTGCTATACCTTATTTGCATAACTACTCCATACTCAGACTCCTTCAAGGTAAGCAGTTATATATACAACTACTCTTAGGAGTTGGACACTTAAGAACTGTGTAGGGATCTATTATGTGAAATTTACTCAAAACCAGACCATGTAACTGTGCATGAATTTTTTTTGAGTTGTGGCTAATATTTTTAAATAAATAAAAGACACAGCCATGACACTGCAGTCTTTATTAGATCAGCTTTAGTTAAGCATATTATCTTATGCAATTAGCTTGTTTAAATTTGGCAAAATGACCTTGAGTTCTTATTAAAATGTTAGCATTTCATGAATAATACAGTGAGGATGCCTTCACTTTTAAATATAGCACCCCTTCCCTTTCTTAGATATTAGAATATATTATAACTATGATGTATTGTAATATGGTTATAATATATTATAACCTTAACTATTGATCACACATTTATAAGAAAGCAGACGTTAAGTTTTCCATTTGTCATCTGAAGCATAGCAAGGAAAATATATGGTTGGTGTTAAAAAAAAAAAAAAAAAAAAGAAATTGATGTGACTAAAGTAATTTTTTGTTGTTGTTTTATATACTAAACAAATGGCTAATATATTTAGGATAATGGGTTGCCCAGAGAATATAATTCAAAAAAATTATCAAGATGTCGAGGATAATTGTTTTAGTTATAGACAGAGCAATCCTATAAATAAGGTAATGACCAGCAATAAAGTACATAAATAGCCTTTTATTACATAATATACTGTTGGCAGCTTTTTTAAATAGGAATACATTGAATAAATGCTAGGATAATTTTTCAAATGATGAAAGACTTAAAACTTTGATGGGTTTAGATCCAAACTTTTGATATTAAGGTCATGTGATTAGCAACAGTGTATTACAACAGGCACCTACAAATGTGGACAATGTAAAAGGTATGTATATATGTTTCATATAATAGTTATTGTTTTGGACACCTAGCTACAAGCAGAGTTTATGATTTTAATTGTTTTGTACCTGCGGTACTCAACAGATTTCTTATTTAGTACAGTTTTGGTGTAGAACATTTTATATTGGAAAGACGAAGTGTCATCTAAGAATCAGAATTAGGAAATGTGAAAATGAAATCACAAAAAATGCTTTGTACTGCTGGTATACAATATTTTTAAATTTCAAGGACTTTATGGTGATTATAAGATGATGCAGGGGGCCGTACTTCGACTGAGTTACTTGTTTTAGAACTAAAGTGGCAGACCCCTCTCCCTCCACGTGTTCTGTCAGGGTGAAATGAAAGGTTTTCACTTTACCCACTATTGAAATATCAGCTTATTTATTTGAATAAATAATTGTATCTGTGTTTTAGACGAGTATTTTAGACATATATTATTATTTTTGTTTAATTGGATTGTCAAGTTGTAGTGATCATACCTTGAAAAAGCACAGTTAAATGAATTCTGTGTAAAGCATGTGTTGGTGGAATTTATTTAATATATATTTTTATTTTAAATACAGTTTTACATTATTATAGTTGACAGCAGCCAAGGCCATGTCTGTGGCTCATCCCACAAAGCAGTATGGAAGCTGCATATAATAGAAGTATTGCTTAAGTAAATAAGTTCTTCCTAAATCCCATTTCAGCATAATGTTCTGTCCTATACATATGTACAGTGCAGGCTTGCAAACAGACTGACTTTAGTATATGGGGTATATAGCTGTAAATATGTTAATGCCTAACTACATGTAGCTGCAGGGCACTTGGTACATCTTCAAGAAGACAAGTTGAATAATTACTTTGTGGAAGCTTGAGCGCATTAATAGTGTCTCCTTGTTGAGTACTGAGCAGTGTGAAAAACATTCATATGTTACAAGGTCTCAGGGTGACAGCCACATTTGAAAAATAAAAGAAATATATATTTAAAGCTACATATGTTTGGGAGTACAGACATGCAATTTCACGAAGAAAAATGAGCTGTGTACACATTGTGAGGCTGTTTGGATCACCAAGTAAAGCCACTGTATTAAGGACTGTAATTAGAAAACTATGAGGCACATGATCCTGTTTCAAATTCTAGCACTTAAAGAATATTTTTCTCCAAGTCTTGATTGCATCTTATGTTGATGTTATATATGGTAAAATGAATTCACAGCACAAATGCAGAAAGTGAATGTGTACAGCAGTGGTCACACAGTCATAAAGGTATCTCAGATAATATAGACAACCATAGCAATGAGGGTAGGGTTATCATAGCTATGCTGACTGATTTTTCGTTTAGGAAGACTGCCAGGAAAATATGCATGTTCCAAGGAAAGTGCCAGTAGCTGTCAGGAGTAAAAGTCTGGATGCCTTTAAGAAACATCAACTTTAAAAGAACGAGTGAATAATGTGGTTACTGTTATACAGCAAGAAAAGATTTCACATTCATATTGATACACATAATAAAGTAATTAAAAGAACCACTCTGCATTGCTTACAGTTGAAGATGTGGCAGTCAGTGTGTAACTGCTCACCCGTTTTCAGGAGGCAACCACAAAGCTAACAAAAGGGATGGGAGAAGCAAAGGCACAGGCTGAGAGTTGGAAGATGTGATCATGCGGTGGAACAAGATCATCTTTAGCTGTACAGCAGAAAGCAGGAAAGAATGGGCAGGACTGGACAGACTGAACAAAGACTGGACAGTGATCACAGAATACTCTCTCTATAACCAAATATGATATATTAATTCGACCATACAAAGGGAAATTGGCTAGAGTTAAAATGCTCTCAAGGGCAACTGGCCTAGTACTTGCCTATGAACCTATGACTGTGAAAAAATGGACCTGTTGATTGAATATTTTGCCTCAATGTTAAAGCGAAATGGCAGAGATGCCATGTTGGGAGAAAAGACTGGAGAGGCACTGGACAAACACTAGCATAGAGAAAGAAAGGGTTAAGAGGGGTACTGCATATCATAATTGAGGACAAATTACATAGGATGCCTACCAGAGTCTTTAGAAATCTGGTCAGTGTGCTCCAGTCTCAAGTCATACCATTTCCCTCCATGTCTTCCACCCTTTGGGCAGCTTTCTCCTGGACTCCAAAACTGCACACAGTACTCATCGTTTTGCTGATTAGTGTCTGTCAGAGAGGGAATATTACCTCTTTGCTTCTGATGTCAGTCATCCTGGCGATACAGGTGAGCATTCTGCTTGTTGCTGTCATACCTACTCTTACTCTGTTTTCCTGGTGGTCCAGCCCAGGTATGATTGACAACCCAAGATCATTCTTCTTCTGCTGATGACAGTGCAGAAGTGCTTCAGAATTGAAAGAGAGCAAGTGTGGGAGAACCGAGAGAATCTTAGAAATGACAGTCCTGTTAACCTAACATCAGTGACAAAGGAAAGCAATGGAGGAAATCCTGACAGAAATGTTGATTGATTTCCTACAACACAACAATCCAAGGTTGATAACAGCATGTCATCAAACCTGATCCATTTTTATTACTGGTTTCAGGAGAACTTGACAGAGAAGAAAGAGGAATACCTGTGGTCTAGCGGGACTTTACCAGAGCCATTGATTCTGTCAAACACAGTTGACTGCAAGGAGAACTGGAGAACCAGAAGATATGAGGTAGTGTCAAGATGAAGGAAGGAACTGAATGTCTACATGGTTGATGAGTATGACACAGAAGGTTATGGCGTGATGAACGGTGTGAGGAATATGAAATGTGGTTTATGGAGTACAACAGGGATCAGTCCAAGGTTTAATTTTTAGTGTGTTCATTTCAGAAAGAACTGAAGAAAGAGAGAAGAGGTACAGACTCTCTAATGATGACAAAAGGTTTGTGGAAAATGTGAGGAGTCTAAGGAATGATATGCAAAAGCTGAGCAAATAATCATAAAGGGGGGCAGTTGAGGATCACTGCCAGCAAATGCAGTTTGGTGTACCTGGTTCACAGCAATCTTGGTGTACAGTGTCAGTTAGAGATTGGAACTGATGACAAAAGAGTAGAAGAAGAATGATCTTGGGTTGTCAATCATACCTGGGCTGGACCACCAGGAAAACAGAGTAAGAGTAGGTATGACAGCAACAAGCAGAATGCTCACCTGTATCGCCAGGATGACTGACATCAGAAGCAAAGAGGTAATATTCCCTCTCTGCCAGACACTAATCAGGCAAAATGATGAGTACTGTGTGCAGCTTTGGAGTCCAGGAGAAAGCTGCCCAAAGGGTGGAAGACATGGAGGGAAATGGTATGACTTGAGACTGGAGCAGCTAGAACTCTTCTCACTATCATCCAGAAGAGACAGGTGTGACATATGGGTGCATATAATTATATCAGGAAGATACAAAGGTATAACCCTGAAAATGAAGGACAGACTGAAGAGGAAGAGGCACCAACTGCAGATTTTGGGAAGCAACTACCCCCTGTTTCTGTGAAAGTACTTTACATGGAAAGGGATCTAGACCCCTGACATGGAGTATGCGATAAGGCAGTAGAGAGAAAATCCAGAGTGATGTTCAGGAAGTTATGGGACAAACAAAAAAGGGATGAGTGAGAATCTAGTATGGAGGGTATGTAGAATGTTTGCATGCATTTAAGGAGCTGACTTGGTAGATATGTTACCTCATCTTGCTTTCAAACTACAAATAGTAGAATATGGTGTTTGTTAACTGGGTAAAATCTGTTAAGATCAAGTATGTCCCTTTCAGGCTTGACTGTTAACAATGGTCTGGTTAAGTGCCTTATTCAGAGTTGATCTGTATGTTAAAGACTACAGGATGAAATCCATTAACTGTGTATGTTTAATCCTCTGTATTGTAGTGTTTGTCAGAGTTTAGTGAGTTTATGCAACATCTAGAAATCCTGACTGAGGTTGGGGATAGCTCAGTAGCCTTACTGGTGTTTGCTTGTTTGTTTACTTAATTGTTTTATTAGAGAGAGAAACTGGTAGTATGGGGAGGGTGAGAAAGATACACCAGAATTCAAATTGGACCTATAAATAAAAGAGCAAGATGGAGACAAATCACTGGAATGAGCTAGTCAGAATGGTGGGAAAGAGTAGAAGGCTGGGAATAGGTGAGATACAGATGATGTAGAGGAGTGGTATAGGTCAGGTAATTATTGAAAGCACAGTGTAGGACTGGAACACTGAACCCATTAAAACTTGAAATTAAGTGGTGGTGCAGAATTTTAGACAAATGGAAAATGTAAGTAAAAACAGCAAATTAAATACTTGGTAGACAAATAAATGGAGGGTTAAGAATGGCGACAAGTGTTTTCTTTTTTTTTTTTGTCGAAATCAAAGTATCAGAGGAGAAGAAACATGATATAGCAAGAAGAGAAAAAGAAGTTATGTCTTACCATAACGTTCCATCTGTATTGTTGATCCTCGTTCAGTCATTACGCATGGGTATCTGTTCCGACCTCGGAACTGAGCCAGCTATTTTCCAAGCTCGCGTCAGCTTCAAACTCTCGAGCTAAACTCTTACCCAAAATTCTCCTCTCCCTGTTACCTCAGATTGAGTTTGCAAGTCAAAAGAAGGTAGAGGCTACCTCTGGTCAAATGACCTAACAGAACTGAATGGTGAGATCCACTAGAAGCCACAGGAGGGGGAAGGGGGGAGGGTCGTAATGACTGAACGAGGATCAGCAATACAGATGGAAAGTTATTGTAAGACATAACTTCTTTATTTGATATTGTTAATCCACATTCATTCCTTACGTGTGGGACAGAGTCCCCAGCTACCTTTATTCCTGGGAGGCTCTCATGGAAGGACATTCCTGAGCACCATAGAACCAAAAGATGCTCTTCCCCTAGAGGCCAAATCCAACTTGTAATGGTTGATGAAGGTATGAGGACTAGCCCAAGTTGCAGCTGCACAAATGTCATGTAAAGAGGCTTTGGCATGGAAGGCAGCAGAAGTTGCCACTGACCTTGTAGAATGAGTCTTTATGGTAGTAGTTAATGGCATATTACGTTTTCTTTAAATGTAGGTTACACAGTCTTTTAACCATTCAGCCAATGTGACCTTAGCAATAGCACATCCTAATCTAGGTCCCGAATAGGCCAGCAATAACTGGTCTGATTTACGAGTAGCCTTAGTCCTGTTCAAGTAGAAGCTAATTTGCCTGTGAATATCTAGGGTATGTAGGCAATACTCTCCTCTGAATGAGTGGGGAAGAAAACTGGCAATTCAATGGTTTGATTAATGGACATTTCAGAAATCATATTTGGCAGAGAGGAAGGATTAGTTCTCAATGACTATCTCTATGAAAAATCAAATATGGTCTCTTGATGCATAAGGCTTGAAGCTCAGAGATACGTCTGGCAGAAGTAATGGCGACCAAAAACAAGGTTTTCCATGACAAATATTTGAGGTTGCAAGAAAAAGCTGGTTCAAAAGGTGGCATTGTCAAAGCTTGTAGGACTAATGACAGGTCCCATGGTTGAGGAGGTTCTCTAAAAGGGGGTTTTAGGTGATTCATGCCTTTTATGAAAGTCTTGCATAATTTGTGTGACATAAAAGAGTCTTGAACACCATCATGAAAATTAGATATTGCAGCCAAATGAACTCTAATGGTAGAGGCAGATAACCCGGATTGAAATAGGGTAGACAGATATTCCAGTACTATTGACACTGGTGCTGAAAAGGATCTACCTGTTTTTCTTTCAGCCAAATAGTAAATCTTTTCCACTTGTTGAGATATGTAATTCTGGTGGAAAACTTATGAGATGCATGAAGAATGTCACGTACTGGCAAAGAAAGATCATTCTGCCTGGCAGTCAAAGGAGTTGGAGGAGCCAAGCTGTGAGCTTCAGGCTGCTCAAGTTGGGGTAAATCAGATTCTGCAGATGGGAGATCAACCCCAGGGTTGGATAGAGAATCCACGGTTGATCGAGCAGATGAGGCCAAAGGAAGGGGAACCAAATCTGATGAGGCCAATATGATGCTATGAGGATTACTTTGCTCTTCAACCGGCGGGCTTTCTTCAGAAACTGGGGAATGAGGGGAAGAGGTGGAAATGCATAAAGTAGACCCGAGGGCCAATCGTGGACTAGAGCTTCCCTGGGTGACTGTCCAGGAGGGGGAATCTGTGAAAGAGTTATTACATTTGTAGTTGGTTGGGGATGCAAAGAGGTCGCAGCAAGGAAGACCCCAGCAGTTGAAAATCTCCGCCGCTATCAAGGGATTCAGGGACCACTCATGAGGTTGTAGAATACACCTGCTGAGTCTGTCTGCTATCACTTTGGAACTCCCGGGAATGTGCGTTGCTAGAAGAAAGCGGTTGGTAGCCATTGCCCAATGCCATATCCTCATGGCCTCTCGACAGAGTGGGTAAGATTTGGTTCCACCTTGTTTGTTGATGTACCAGACCACTGCCATGTTGTCTGATTGTATCGCAATAGTCACAGACAGCAGCAGGGGATGGAATGCTTGCAATGCCAGAAGCACAGCTTTCAGCTCTAGAACATTTATATGCAGATGGGCCTCCATTTCGGACCAAGTACCTTGGACTGTCTGTCCCTGAAATAGCCCCCCCACCCCATCAGGGAGGCATCTATGGTCACTGTAGCCTTGGGCTGTTGGGGGGAGAAGGGGCGAGACCATTGTAATGGATTGTGGGCCATCCACCAATTTAAATCTTGCTTGCACCTGTGAGTTACCCAAATCTTGGCTGAAAGAGGGTACTGAAAGGGATACCATTGGGTGAGTAGTAGCTATTGTAGAAGCCTTATGTGAAACCTGGCCAGGGGGACAGTCATAATGAAGGCTGCCATGGAACCCAACAACTGGAGAACAGAATGAGCTGTGGATTTCTCCCTTAAAAGAACTGGAATCAGTTGCTGCTTTATCCTTAGAATTCTGTGCTCTGGAATGGATGCTCTGCAATTCTTTGTATTCAAGATGACCCCTATGAATTCTGTGGACTGAGATGGGGTGAGACTGGATTTTTGCCAGTTTATGGTTATGCCTAGCCTTTCTGCAGTGAGGAGAGTATGCCAGGGCTTCTTTCAATAGATGTCTGGTGGGGGCGGAGATGAGCCAGTCATCTAGGTATGGAAACACCTGGAATCCTTGTAGTCACAAGTGAGCTGTGAAGACTGCCATGCACTTTGTGAACACTCTGGGGGCTGTAGAGAGTCCGAAGGGCAGTACTCTAAAATTCTTGATGGTCTGTCCACTTTTATGTGGTAGTACACATCTTGAAGATCTATCGAGCACATCCAATCATCTTTTTCCAAACGTGGAAGGATAGACTGTATTGTGACCATCTGGAATTTCTGTACTTTTACAAACTTGTTCAATACACTGAGGTCCAAAACTGGTCTTCAGTCCCCGGTTTTCTTTGGCACCAAAAATAGTCTTGAGTAGAATTCGGATCCTATCTGGACTGGAGGGACTATTTGGATGACTCTTTATCTTAGCGGCTTTGAAATCTCTAATCCTGCTTGTTCCCTTTGACTGGGTGGAACGTCAGGGAAGCTTATTAGGGGAGCAGGACAAATGTCGAAGGGGATATGATAACCTCTGGTTATTATCCTTTGTACCCAAGAATCAATGGTAATGGTTAGCCAGGCAGAAGGGTATAAAAAGAAATGACCCCCAACCACTTCCAGAAGAAAGCAGTTGGGCCGCTGTTCAGGAGTGCTGGTAGGATTGGCCAGGGACAGAATCCCTGAAACATTGGTTATGCGGACCCCCTCTGCCCTGAAAGGGGCATTTTCCCTGTGAGTTTTCCCCCTTTGTCTCTAGGGGAGAACTCGGCCTGTGTGTCATGGAAAGAACCCTGAGAATTTCTGTGCCATATCTTCCCACTCTTCTGGTTTCTGGAGAAAGCCTGTTGAGAGGAAGAATAACGGACACCGACGGCAGAAAGGGTCTTACTGTCCTGTTCACATCTGGCCAGTGTGCTTTTAACCTTGGGTCCGAACAATGAAGAAGCTTCAATGGGAGCATTGAGATAGGAAGCCTTGAAAGGTTCCGCGAAATTACACAAGCACATCCAGGCATGTCATCTCAGAACAATGCCTGAACTCGCCACTCTAGCTGCTCTTTCCAATGCGTGAGATAGGTGCATGGAGGAGTTAGATATCAATTCGATGGTCGCTAGCTGAGAGGCCACTTTGTCACGGACCTCATCAGACACAGTTCCAGCCAAAGTTTCAGAGAGCTCAGAAATTAAGTCTCTTTGAAGCCTGGTAAAATGTGCCATATAGTTCAGGGACCTGACTGCAAAGGTTGCTGATGCAAAGGTACACTTCCCTATTTTGTCCAGAGCCCGGGACTCTTTGTTGGGCAGATGGACAGTCTGGCTTTCATCTTCCACCAGGCCCTTTTTAATTGTGGCCGCCACCATCAAAGCATCTACAGGAAGACCTTTGGACCAATGGAGATTAGTAACAGGAGGGGACAAAATTTTATCTGGCCTCCGGGGAATGGCCTCAACGGTATCAGGAGCCTTCCACACACACTGCACGATGAGCCAGACAAGTTCATCAGTAGGTGAAGTAACCCAGGAGGTAGGGGGCTGGGCACAAAAGGCCTGCAGGAACACAGACTCTTCAGAGGTCAGGTTAGAGGGCTGCCAGTCACCTCTCTTTTTAAGGATTTCAAGGATATCACCAAAGGATACCTCAGAGGGTGACTGAGGGGACCCTTCCCCATCATCAAAGTCTGTGACTTCAGTAAGGGACTCCTCTGTGGAGTCCATGTGCTTCCTCTTGCATGAGCTCTTTCAATGATCTTCATCAGAGGGAGAAGCTGGGGAAGACAGTGCAAAGGAGTCTCCTGTGGGAGTATGTCCTGAGGCCCTTGCACCCGGTGTCCGCTAGGAGCGACTTGTGTATATTGCGGGCCAGAGGAGGGTGGGGAGAGTGATAGCACAGGATCGCCAACTGATGCCAGAGCCTTCTCCATTAGCTAGAATGCCGGTCCACCTGAAGAGGGGTGGTGGTCACCCTCTCCTAAGTGGCTCAGCCTGCTGACCCGGAGTCCCTGGATGGCTATGAAAGGCCAAAGTATGTACGTCACAGCTGACATCCTGGGCTGTGGTAAGACTCTCCTGCCACAAAGGCAACTGTGGCTCCTTAGTGAGGTCCATAAAGAGAACCATAGGGGGGGAAGACTGTGCTATATTAAGGGGCTTCAAAGGCAATGAAGGAGGAGAATAAGTAGGGGTCCTTGGTAAAGGGTGATCACCTCCCAAGGAAGGAACGGTCCTGGGGGGGTGGGATACCTCTGGCCAAAAGTACTTGATCCACAAGACGCAACACATTGTGTTCAGAGAGGCTTCTAGTGGATTTCACTGACATGACTGAGGGAGAGACAGATCTATTCAAGGATGGAACAAGGTCGGTACCCACCATGGGGGAGGTCTGCACTGAGAACAATGGAGCTGTAAAGGACTGAAATACTGGTGTCTGCACCAAGGAAATCATCGGTGCTGAAGGCATGGTCTGCACCGATGATGAGGTCGGTACCGAAGTGGTTGTTGGCACTAAGGCCTGAGCCAAAAACATCGGTGATGAAAACTGAACGGTCGGTACTGAGAGGGTAGTCGGTGTCGGGTAAGTTGTCGGAGCCGAAAAAGTAATGGGTGTTGAGACATCTATCTATGTCAAAATAGTCTGCATCGACTGGACAGTCGGTGCCATTAAGGGAGTCTGAACCGAAGAGCTCCTCGGTACCGATGCAGTATGGGGCACACAAATCGGTGCCAAAGTCACAGATGGCGCAGATGGCCTCGGTGCCGAAGGTCTAGGCATCAAAAGTGCTGGAGCCGAAGAAGTCAAATCTGAACTGGAAAACTTAGCTTTCTTGGGTCTCGTTCCTGAGGGTCCCCAGCTTAGTATGAAGCTGGGGACGAAGGAAGAGACTTGGTCTTTTTATGTTCATCACTCTTTTTCTTATGGGATCTTGGAGGGGTTGAAGCCTCCGACCCAGAAACAGCCTCTGAAAAAGGAGATTTAAGTAGCCCCTTCAGTATTAATTTATTTTTCTCTCAATTAATGTCCTGTTAGAGAAATTCGTACAAATCCCGCAAGGCAGGTCAACTGTTAATTGTGGCACACCCAAGCAGTAGACACACAGGGAATGTGCTTCTGAAGTAGGTAGTTTATGGCCACAATCTAGACATTTTTTGAACCCTGGACTACCTTTTTTATCTGCCATATTAGAAAGAAAGAAGGAAAACCAGAAAGATACCAGCAATAGTACAAGAAATACCTGAAGGTAAGAAGGAAAAGGGGTTTACCAATGATGATTAAAAAAAGGAATTACCTTGCGGTAAAAAGAGGAAAGGAAATGAAAAAGATTCAAAAAAGGGTAATTGCTCAGTGTGATAAGGTAAGAGATAACGATCTAATAACTTTTTTGTGAAAAAGCTGTCTTAGAACTTAGTATGAAGAAAGATATTGTACTTAGCTCAAGAAAAGTAGCTTGACACGACCAAATGGTGACGCGGCAAATGAAATCTGAAGTAACAGGGAGAGGGGAATTCTGGGTAAGAGTTTAGCTCAAGAGTTTGTAGCTGGCGCAAGCTTGGAAGATGGCTGGCTCAGTTCCGAGGTCGGAACCGACTACCCACACGTAAGGAATGAATGAGGATTAACAATATCAGATCATATGTTTAGGGTAAGAGTTGGAAAACTCAGAAGAGAAAGAAGAGGGAATAATTGTGGAGGTACATGCAGCATGACTGTCAGAGAAAAAAGGGAGACATATGGAAGGTACAGATTTTCATATAGGTAAAGGAGAATACCAAAAGCTGGTCTGTTATGGAAGAGATCTGCCAACAGGGCATATAGAGATAATGATGAAGACAGGCTGAGGGACAGGACAAGAAAAAGAGGGATGGTGAAGCGTGATGCTTCAGATGGAGTACTGCATTCTAAAGCAAGATGATATGGTGTAGAAATAAACGAGAGCTTGACATTAAGAATGCTCCAATGCTGGCATTAGACTAAATCAGATCCTATTAAAAAAGTAAAAAGGTACAGGACTGTATGACTGCATGCATGGAAGCAATTAACGTGGTAGCTGTAAGAGTGTAGAAAGACAAAGCTGGGAAACACTTCAAAAAATGGGAAAAGCTGACATTCTAGTAGTGTTTGTTAATGCTATAAGCACGCAAGATAAGGAAAAAACAAAAAAAAGCATAATGGAGTTAATCAGATAACGGGTGGAACAATATGGATAGCAGGATTCTAAAGAAGTAGGAGACCGAGGGCTACACACAATGAAAACTAATCTTTATGGTGCGAAATATTAATGAAGTACAGTAAAGAAATGATTACTGAAGAACAGTCGTGTGACATGTCAAGGAAGGAGTAAAGCAGGGCATGAAATCCTTTACCTTAATGAAGAGAAATTATATGAAGAGGAGACAACAGTGTAGAATAAAATGGATAAGGGAAGTTACTAGTGAAAAAACTTAAGTGTAATGGAAAATGAGGAGAAGAATATGTACTATAAGTTCAAGAAAGATGCACTGTAAAACAATGAATGACTTCCATGGATATTGAATTGCTGGAAGGGGGATATCAGGAAGTCAGAGAGAAGGCAGCAGCAATGAATTAATGACTTCCCTCCTTTATATTTGCAGAAGAATGAATGGGCAGGGTGTTGGCATGGGAAAATAGGATACTTACAGCTAGTAACAAATGGACAGATGTGCAAGTGACCAGAGAGACTGTTGTTAATGAAGTTGGTGGATTTGGGGGAGGCACAGCATAATGATCAAACACATTGGCTCCTATGATGCTAAAAAGTTGGTGGCAGCACTTGATAGAGCACAGGTTGAAGTACACAAACATTCTTTTCAAACTGGAAAATCAAAGTGGCACGGCTGAACTTAAAGATATTATGGTGATTTACTTGCATTACAGTAAAGAAGTCAGGCCACCATGACCCCCTCAGTCTCACTTCCACCCTGGAAAGGCCATGGGAAAATGATGTAGGTTAGGTTACAGGACTTCCTGATTGCTGACTCTCTTGCAGACTGTCAACAGTTTATCTACACACACCAAAAGTTGTGCCAGTCCAGCTTGGTTCATTTTTGTGGCACAAACATAAGTGAAGTGGACAGAAGGGCATCCAGTAGATGTGGTACATATGTACTGCAAGTCCTCCAACTCCATGATATCATACAAGCCTTTGGTGGAGTTGCTGTAGTTAATGAAGATGGAGTCAAACTGAGATGGTATAGCAAACTGTTAAAATGAATTGAGGGTGCTAGCTCTCTAGACAAAAAAAAAACAGGATCCAGTATGGTTAGCACTGTGTCCAGTATCCTATGCAATATGTTATGTATAATACAATAATATAGTGCCTTTTCATTAGAAAGTTGATTGATAACTGTTGCACCCTGTTTCTGGTCAAATTTCCACCCTCTTAGCCACATCTCACATTTGTTTTTTATCCCCATATCCATAACCATTAGCAACATACATCAGCAACATCTTGTTTCCAGACTTTTTTTTCCATACTTTGGCCAACTGATGCTTAACTTAACAGCTTTCCTGCCTGCTTAATGTGGCTGGTAAGAAAGCTGTTGACTTTTGTGTGGGATCGCTATAATACCAGGATTAGGGAGCATGCACTATCTCTGGTGTTGTGCAATCTTAGTGCTGGTATATTTAATTAACAGGCGGTGTGAGGGTGCAGGGTGCTTGTCATCTACACAAAACATTGTAGTTAATTTGCATGCTCCAAGATTATTTCTTGGAGCACAGACATTTTTCCATCCATCCATAACAATTTTTCCCATTTTTGCACATGGGGTCAGGGTGTCACTTTAGAAATGACAGTCATCTAGACTGAAGGGTCAGGTCACACCATTGGCTGGCTAGCTTTGCCGTGGCTGTTTTTCGATACCACACAACTCACATGCACACTCACTCTTATGACCACTTTAGAGTGTCCAATCCACCTACTGCATGTCTTCAGAATGTAGGAGGAAACCAGAGCATGCAGAGGAAACCCACACAAAAACAGAGAGGACATGCAGACTTTGCACAGAGGGCACCCCAGATGATGATCGAACTGGAAAACCTATTGCTGTAAGGTGACAATGCTATCCACTCTACCACCTCTTGGAGCATACACATTGTTTTGTTGATTTTTTTTTTCAATCTTTTCTGTTGATTAATTTCATTGTGTGTGTGCATAAAATATAGGTGTATGCACTGGATCGAATGGACAGTGTTCTGACACCCAGTAGATTGACAACATAACATTGAAGTCACCAATACAGACACACACTGTGCATCCTCTGGGGATTACCCTGGATTGGACTAAAGCAACAGGAAGTGTTTTCTTCAGTGTGGCAATCCCCATGCATCCCTCACATCCCCACTAATTTTATATATATATATATATATATATATATATATATATATATATATATATATATATATATTATTGGCAGGGAAAAGAAATATTTCCTGACTCAGGAATTATCGAGCTCACACACCTATCACCTGTCTGTGTTGACTGAACTGTTTGACTGACAAAGAATCAAATACAGAATACTTTGAATCACAATGATTCAAATAAAAACAAAATCTACTTTTTTTTTTTTTTTTTTTACAGGGAGAGGGATAAGCCACCTGCACTCCCAGAAATTATATATACCAACTCCATGATCAATTCTAAGAAGGAAAAAAATGTCTCAAAACCAGAAAATCACTGTCAGTGCACACACAGACTTTATACCAGCAATGATTTACAAAGAAAAAAGCACACTGGTGTAATCTCTAATGTAAAATTAAATTTGTGCACTACGTGGGTCTTTTTATGGGTCATGTCATTTATTTATCAAAATAAAAATGTGCACCAAAAATGCATGCCTTGTTTTCTCAAGATTATTACTGAAGTCTCTGCAACTGAGCAAGAACATCTTATGCACATATTTGAAGCTTTTGCAGTCATGAAGCAATTTTTTTTTTGTGGTCCACCTTCGGACGTCTTTCAACCAGTCCCATGTCCCATGTCTACCAGCCCATATTTTACCCCCTGGACTTACTCCATTTTATTATTATTTATTTATTTTTGCTGGTGGTGGTAATGGATCCTAAGGGGGTCCTGGGGGCTCAGTCATCTCCACATCCATCCTAGGGGTGGTTCTTTATATACCCTACCCACTCCCTGCTCATCTCCTGCACTTATCAATAATGTCTGAGGGACCTGACCTTTCCTAAGAAAGTTTTTTCAAAGAGCACCCCTCACCCAGGATCAGCACAGTTCTCTCTCCCTGCTGCTCCATCAATTGCCTGAGCCACTGACTGAACCCATGTCAACTAAGCCATAGTTAGGGCTTTACCACCCAATGCCACTGGAGCAGCTTGCAATACTGCAATTCTAATCCCGGTGTTGTATAAATTATGTGGCAGTAGCTTTTCCAATTCTGTTGCTGTGGAATAATACAAGACATTTTTTGTAGGTTGATTAAACCAACATAACGTGGAAGAATGACTAATCAGCTGGAAAACATGGTTGTTTTGTAGGGACGTCTGCCCGGCATCCCCCTGCAAGGAACTGTATCCCCTACTTAGTATAATCAGCTTGGAGGTTGCCTCACCTTATGAGAGGGATAAAAGCTCTTTATGGTTTACTCACCAGCCTTTTTTCAGCCAATGAAGACATCTGGCCAGGCTCCAGGCATTCAGCTAACTTATCTGTGCTTTTGTGGTGCTTTATTGGCAGGCACAGCAGCACTTTATATTCATCTTGTAGGGATTTTTGTCCTCCTTATCTGTTTCATAAGTTCATATCTTTGTTAGAAATTCTGTTGACCATCAGTTAATTTGCAGTAGACATTTTTTATTCTTGTTTTTAATTTTATTTTTAGTAATGTTAATGTCTGCTATAAAGCCATTACTCATAATCAGGTTCTTCCTACATGTTAAATGAGCCAACTTTTATAAATACAGCTAGGTTTCCAAGAAAGGAAAACATAATGCACTCATATGGCATTTTTTGTGTCAAGAACCTCTAAAGAACTCTGAAGACTGAGATAACTTTGTTCTTAAATCAGAGGGACTGTGTACTTACCAGGTACAAGCATGCTTGTCATATGCTCTGGTGTTTCCAGAAAATCAACATTACTTCTCTGGAAGGCCTTACTGCAGTTAGTTTGAAGATGGCTGTACAGGAATTCAAAAGAAATAAAAAAATAATAATTAATGTCATATTTGTATTTATACCTGCCTTTATGTAATGTACAGTAAGCAAGTCAAATAAGCACCTACACCTAGAAGAAGGTGTCAGCCAACATGCCATATATTCTGTACACACTTAAGAATAGATCATTTCAAATGTGCATTTTTGTTTGTAAGTTAAAAAGAAATCAGCCTACATACGTGACCTGTTCACTAGGTCTGTATTAAAAGTTACCCCAGATAGTCAAATACCAGTATCAAAACATAAAGTAAAGGCAGTTGGAATAACAAATGCTACTGTTACATATCCTGTTTCAAAACCTATACCCATTTCTTTAAAACCAATTAAAAAGGCATTCTTTGTTCTGGAGTACTACTGCACTGGTAAATTTGCTAGGGAGATACCTGTTATGCAAGCTGGGTTGTACTATTTACTGCACACCAGAAAGGGTGTATTTAGATGTTCCAACAGAATCAGAGGGTGAAGTATTAGCAGTCTTAGCAGAAGCTGAGGAACAGTCTTTGGAAGGCATTCGGACAAATGAAAAACTGCTGCAGCAGGTACCTGCTAACTAAAACCAGTAACAATAAAATTAAATCCATCTAAACCTCTCACTAGAGTTCTGCAGTATCCACTAAAACCAGAAGCACAGCAGGGAATCAAACCTGTAATTCAGTCCTTGATACAACAAAAAATAATAGTGCCAACTAACAGCCCTTGTAATACTCCTATTCTCCCTGTGAATAAGCCAGGAAAAGATACTTACAGGTTTGTGCAAGACTTGAGGGCTGTAAACAATGCAGTATTACCAACGTTTCCTATGGTTCCAAATCCAGCAACAATACTGAGCTGCATACCACCTACAGCAAAATATGTTTTGTGTGATAGATCCATGTTTAGCATTCTTTTCTATACCTATCCACAGTGAAAGTCAGTTTCTGTTTGCTTTTACTTATAAGGGACAGCAGTATATATTTGGACACAGTTGCCACAAGGATATACTGAACTGCCTTCATTATTTTCTCAAATTCTAAAAAAAAAGATTTGGAAGATGTGACATTTCCAGGTGGATCTGTGTTAGTGCGATATGTAATCGATTTACTAATGGCATTTAATTCTTTTCAGCAGTGTCAACAGGATACCCTACAACTTTTAAATATTCTTGCAGAAAAAGGACACAAGGTGTCAAGACAGAAATTACAGCTATTGTCACCTCAGGTGAGTTATCTTGGTCATTTGATATTTTAGGGTTGTAGGCAGATTTTACCATCTCGTACTGAGGCAATAGCTAAAGCACCACATCCAACTACTCAGTGTCAGCTTAGATTCTTTAGGTGTGACAGGATATTGTAGACAGTGGATTTCTAACTATGAAGAAAATGCTAAACCTTTGACAATTTTTTTTTTTAAATCAAGACACACCAGAGTCCCTTCCTTGGAATAGTGAAGAGGAAAATAAATTTCAAAATTTAAAGCAAGCTTTAGCTACTGCCCCAGCTTTAGGGTTACCAGATTATGAAAAGACTTTCATTTTATTTTGTCATGAAAGAAATGGATTTGCTCAGGGAGTACTTGCACACAAACATGGGGCCAACTATCGCCCATTAGCTTATTACAGCACACCCCTTTATTCTGTTGCAAAGGGATGTTCACCATGTTTAAGGGCAGTGGCCGCTGCCACCATTCTAGTCGCTCTTGCGTAATCACTGGTGATTGGGCATGGTCTTACAGTAACTCCTCCTCACTCTGCATCATTTCTCTTACTTAAAATGAGAACTCAACTACTCGTCTAACTAAATATGCACTTACACATCTTTCTAATCCATCATTTCTCTCATACACTGTCCTGTTCTAAATCTTGCATCTTTGTTACCTACTGATGAAAACAGTAAACAGCATGATTGTATGTGGGTGTGACTAATTATCTGCTTTCTCCTAGAAATGACATAAAGGGCACTCCTATACCCAAAGCTGAACTGGATCTATTTGTGGATGGTGCCTGTGGAGGAGATCAAAATGAAAATTTGGTCATAAGAATATTGCTCTGCACCAATAATAATGTTTTGCTTTAACAAAAAATAGAGACTGTTTTGTTACCTAAAAAAATATTAATTAGCAGTAGTTACATGTAGTGCCCATCAGAAGGGTATAGATACTGTTTCAAATGGAAATAATTTGGCAGAGCAAGCTGCTAGTAAGTTGTAAAAGGACCTTGTGCAAATTTTCATATGATACTATTGCAAGATTCTAACAGCAATGATATGTTAGATTTTAAAACAGTACCAGCTTTCCAAAATGAAGCGCCACAGGGAGAAGTTCAGCAGTGGCTTAAAGACAGATGCTGTAAGTCCACTGATGGGTTATGGTGACATCCAAATGGCTAACTGGTGGCACCTGCCTCCTTGATACCTTACCTAGTACAGGCATATCATTAAGTAAGACAGCTTTATTTAATCAAATTACCCAAAGTTGGTATGCCCCTCATGTCTTCTCTTTGATACTTTGGTATGTTAATAATTGTGTAATATGCTTAGAGCATAATGCTAGCAAAAATGCAACCATTAGGGCTGCATGCTTACCACCACCTTGGGGACCTTTTGTTAATGTGCAGCTGGATTTTGTCCAGATGCCAAAAGTTCATAATTTATAGTAAGTGTTAGTAGTGGTCCCTATGTTTTCTACATGGGTGGAAGCTTACCCATGTCACAAAGCAGATTCTGTAACAATTATTAAAAAAATTGTATTTAAATGTATACCTAAATTTGGTGCACCTTGTACTATTGATGGTGACCAGGGAACTTGCTAAAAAAATTCTCTGATTAAAAAAACTATGCAAAATTTTTAATACTAAGTTGAATCTCACTGTCCCAACCATCCACAGTCATCTGGATTAGTAGTGAGGGTTAATAGGACCCCTAAAAATAAGATTTCAAAGATGTGTGCTGAAACAAACCATAACTGGCCAGAGGCACTTCCGTTAGGGTTAGTGAGTATGAGTACATTAAATACTATGAGGAGATTGATCCCCTATGAGATATTAATGGAGACACCCATGGCCTTTCCAGCTACTCCCCCTGTGTCAAATAAAAAAATGAACTCTAACAGATTATCTTATTTTGTCTTACTGCATAAAACTTATTAATTTCTTGCAGCAGTACCACAAAACTGTTTGATAAACTCCCTAACCAGCCATGTCACCAACTATGGCCCAGTGACTGGGTTTTTGTTAAAACTTTCATAAAAATTACTGTTTGAGTGTAAAAAAAAAAAAGACTTGTTCTGTGAAAACTCCAGATGAGCCATCATTGTCAGCAAACAAAGTAAGATCGAAGTGCGAGAGACGAATCATCTACCCCAGTGAAAGATTAAGAGAAAATCAATTCAGACAGCAGTTCATGATGAATCCAGTGACAGCAGGTACTTTCACTTTGTTTTTGTTGCTGTTTCCTCTTATAACCTGGTCAAGAGAAAAGAGTTTCCTGCTGGTTCTTTGAAAATATGCTGCGGATTTAAAAGTGAAAAACCGTTGGATGTATTTATAAATATATTAGCATTCTAAGGTGGATATTCCCATGACTCCAATCCCTACATCACAGGTGGCATTTGAAAAGGATCTTAGTGACACTAATCTAACTTGGCATAATGTGACTGACCTTTCAAAGGTTGTGTCACTTCAGCTTTCAGCCACAAATCATGGAGACACATGATATGCCAGAAATGGAACTGTACCAGTGTGAACCAGCAAATGCAATGACACTAGATATGAAAGTGTGTTGAAATCTTTACACTTAAAATCTATGACTGGGGGCATGGCATGGGCATGATAGAGGAGTGTTCTTACATGTGTGGTGATTGTACCTACCCCTGGTTGACTACAAACTGGTCTGGATGTTGTTTTGTAGGCTATATTACTCCTTCTATTCAAAACTTTAAGAACCTTCTAGCAGGCAGACTGAGAAATAAATGGGCAATTCACTGGGCAGAACAAGTATTTTCAGTCTTTACTCCTGGGTATGAAGTTCAAAGGACAATACTCAAAATCACCATGCTTGGTGAAATTCTTCATGAGGTAGCAAATCATACTTTACATCACACCAGGATGGCAAATCAAGAAATGACTGAAATTCAAACTGTGGTATTACAGAATCAGTTGGCACTTGACCTAATGCTTGCTGTTAAGGGGGGCATATGCCCTCATAGGAAGTCATGTTCTTATATTAGTGACTATCATGATGAACAAGAAAAGTTGGTTAATTTCATGGAACAGAAGGCCAAGAGGGACAGCACCTCTAAACAATGGACACTCTTTGGATGGTTGGGCAGTACATTTGGTAACCTGGGGACTAGTAAATTACAAGGTATCATTACAATAATTGGTACTATTCTTTTAGTTGTTTTAATATTTTCTGTTCTAAAGGCTGTAATTACAAAATGCTTAACCTCATGAGCATGTGAAATGCCACTTATAAAAGTATCTGATAATGAACTTATGGTAAATGTAAATTCAATCACTATAGATGATGAATACCCTGACACTGAAGCATATTTTACCAAATTAAGAAGAATTAAAATATCCAGTATAAAACACCAACCATAAAATGAAGAAATAAAATTAATAGACTAAAGAACTTCAAACAGCAAAAATAAAAAATAGACATATGGAGGAACAAAAACAGACTCGAACACTGTGCAGTTTGTTTTCGTGCTTTCATTCTTTAATGTAGTAGAACTTCCTCAGAAACAACGAAAAACCAAACTGTAGAGTTATATATGCCCTGAAAAAGTCATAAAGTATAAAACACAAACCTAAAAATAAGAAATAAGTATTAACATATCAAAGAGCAGTTAGGTACTCAGCTAGATGACGTATGTATGTAAACGTAATCAAAGTCTCCACCTTACGCCACATTTGATGCTTAGATTTTCATTAAGCCCTGGTGACTTGTCAGCGTTAAGTTTTAATTGCCACTTAAGTTCCTTTAGTTCCTAAAGGATGTCAGTGTCTCCAAAAAATTGTGGAAGCTGTTCCAGCACAAGGAATCTGAAACAAGAAAACCTCTGGCAAGTTATGTTATGTTTCCCTAGTGCATTAGAAACATCCCCAGCATGAATGGCAGCACAGTGCTCCTTTATTCTGTCCAAGATCTTTCTGCATGTCTTGCCAACATAAAACTGGTTTCAAGAATCACAAATAGCAGCATAAACCACAAGCATACTGTATGGAAACATAGCTTAACTTTCCAGAGGTTTTCTTGTTTCAGATTCCTTGTGCTGAAACAGCTTCCACAATTTTTTGGAGACATTGACACAGAAACATAAACACACGCAGACTTTTTTCTGTTTTATTTAGTTTTTGAACTCTCTAAACAGCAAAAGCATTGCTTAGCGAGTGTGAAATAAAGGCTCAGTCGATCTCGCTCTCACTCACATTCATGCATTCACACACAGACAAACACACATACTTTTTTTTTTTTTTTTTCTTCTTTTTATATTTTACAGTCGCTAAACAGCAGAAACCCTGCTTAGTGAGCATAAAATAATGTCAGCCATTGGGTACTTTTCAGTCCAAGCTCCATGGCAACTTTGATATGCTGCCGTGAAGTGATGAACTAGTTTTTCAGTGGACATTACCTGTAGATTAACACCCTGCTGGAGAACATTAAATCTCCAATCAGGGTGCGATCTACAGGTTACCCATTCTCTAAATATGTATAGATTCTGTGCCATGAATTTACATGGAATTTATTTATTAATTCTTTTGTTTGTTAACCAGGATTGTATAATGATCTACATGGACCCTTTTTAGGCTCAGCCTGGGAGAGCTGTTTGGTTAAGTGACTTGCTCAGAGTCACACTTTAGGCAATGGAGTATGAGGGGATCAATATTTATGTACTGTTTAATTCTTAAAACAGAATAGAGAAAAATGCAAAGACTTCGATAGTTCAGTTTGACATCTGCACTATTTAAAGTGCTCTACATTATCATAAATGGATAGCTGTAAATCCTACACATTAATGTGACAGACTGAGAGAGAATGTGGTATTTCCCTCAGATTCTCTGTTGGCACACTGCATGACCCATAATAAGACAGTTGCAGAGCATCTGCCATATTTTCAGCGATGTCTACAAAAAGACATTTAGACTGTGCAACATTAGCAAATGTGTTTCAGTTCTATCTTATTTTATTAGTTTATTGAAACAGCTAGTGGGATTTGGCTTTATTGGCCTGAAATTGCCCATTGAAATGATTTTAAAAAGAAATAAGTCATGGGCATTCAGAATCTCCATATAGCAGAACAGCTGATGTTCATAAGGATCATTTGCATATACCCGTGTGCTTCTGATACAAGAGGTTTGAGAGGTCACTCAGTGGAAGTTCTAGCTTGGCTGGAGTTTTCATTTAGTTTTTACTGATTGTTTTTCTGTGTGACTTTCTCACTCATTGTTTTAGCTTTTTAATAAGTTTATATATCAATCTTTTCTTTTCCTATTTAAAGTCCTAATGCATTGATTGCAGCATCACAGATACTCTGATGACGTGATAGTGTTAAAATATGTAATTTCAACACATTGATTGAGGAGCACAGAATTAAATTATATGGAAAAACAAATGGCAGAGAGACCTCTAATGACTACCATTGGCAATAATCCTTGGTCAGGGACTAACTATATAAATATCCGTGTGTATGTATATGCAACAATGCGCAAAGGGTTTTGTGTGGTACAAATATTATCACGTCTGTGGTGCTAGGCAAGTGTCTTATGGTCCTTGATGTACACACCCAAAAATGCCGTATTGCACTTAGAATATGGACAGCTGCATTTTTTGCACTTTGATAATTACATAAACAAACTTCTAAAGATATGATTCAATGTTCTGTGGTGTTTAATGTAAAATAATTATTTTTTTTTTTATTTGATTGCTGTGTAGCATAACTTTTTTAGCATGTGGAAATTTTGTATAAATTTTCCGAGGTTATTATTTTAGGGAGGGTTTCTATTGAACAGTTTCATTTTTAGATGTCATTTTCTTATTGCTTAAAACAACATTTTAGATCCAAGTAACACTAATTGAATATTATGATGATGGGGTCCATAGATAGAACACTGAAATTTTAAGGTTTGCAACAGTAATAACATTTTACAGTATTTTTAATTACAGTGCATTTTGCCATGAACTACTCAGGTTAGTCATTTCTAGGGACCCTTCTGTTTCACTGTTGAGTGTCATTGCATGGTGGCATTATTAAATGTCATTTCACAGATGTTACAAATCTCATTAGATCTAAGCGGCATTAATTGAATGTTATTGTTCAGGTGCTGGTGGTTCATAGGTAATATGTTGAAAATTTGATCTCAAAATGTTAAGCGTTGGAATTTGTAGAATATGTTTTTAAAACAACTGTGTTACCCACAATAACTGACTATTTTACAAGGTTATAACTTTTAACTACAGTGAATTTCAGCATGACATTTCTTTTCAGGGTAGTCATTTTAAGGGCTATTCCATCTACCGTCATTACACTTTTGTTTTTAAATGTCATTTTGTAGCCACTGTTGAAAATCGTATGTTGAATTGGGTCTATATCAGAACACCGAAAGATCAAAAAATCAAACACTCACACGAGCGAATAATCAGGAACTCGAAAGCTTCACTGTACTGTGATCCAAAAAACTAAAAATTTAATTCCTGATTCTTTGCTCATGTGAGCGTTTGATTTTTTTGATTTTTCTGTCTTCTAAAGTAGACCCGTTGAATCAACATTGCCCTACTTCTGTGCGACATTTCAAATATTAAGTTTCAAAAGAACTATGGAGTCTTTCTGTTTACACTTTCCCTGCAAACAAGTTTTTACACTTGAACTCTTATTTTTTTATCAGTTTTAAGAAAGTATTTCTGCTTTTGTTAAAAATATGTAGGAGTTCACTGCAGAATACTGTTCTTCCTCTATTGCAAGTAAGAAAAATGACTGCCAATGAAATGTTAAAGGCTGTGAGTGAGGAGAGCTGAGACTGAATGTTAGATTTGAGTGGCCTGCACTGCCTTTCTCCCATGCATGAAATACATCTGAAGCTCAGTACCTAACTGCTCTTTGATAGCACTCTGATTGATAAATCCAAAAATCAGCACACAGAGCTGGAACCAGAACTGATATGTCAGCAAACAATCTTTATTTGATACACGTGTATCAAATAAAGATTGTTTGCTGACGTATCAGTTCTGGTTCCAGCTCTGTGTGCTGATTTTTGGATTTATTAGTCTGGTTTTCATTTCTTTAGCACTCTGATTGGCCAGTTTTACTTTCATCATTTTATATTTCTATCTGTAGATGCACATATGAGAACCAGAGGTACACAAATCCATAATGTCAATCCAAGACTGTAGCATTTCAGACATAATAGAAAAAAAAAAGACCTCAATCAGCCTGTATTTTTCAAGTGAAACTTATTACTAGTGAATACTTTTGTCCACACATTACATCAGACTTCTAAACATTTCAACCACCACATTTGGCATTTAACTGAATTATACTAGTCACATATTCTGTCAGTACCTATCACAATACATTAGTCACTCATCAGTAGTCCAATACATACAGTTGTTACAAAATGAATACATGTAGCATAAAGGGATAAAGCCCTAACTATAGCCCAGGTGACACGAATTCCACTGGCGGCTTGGATGTCTGAGGCGCTGGCAGGTAGGAATGTGTGCCCTTCCTGGGGTGGGGCATTAATTTAGGCATTCCCTGTGGGGGAGATGGGTAAATAAAGGGCAGCACCCTTTAAATGTAACAGCCAAAAACAGGAGAGGGGGAATCAAGGGGTAGGTCATAAATGTAAATCTCCCCTGTTGGAAGCAGTAAATGGAAGTACCCCCCGAATGCCCATGGGTTCCATGATTCTGCCTTAGAATGGAGATAGTCTGGGGGCTGTAGGAGAGGCTGGTGGACCCATCAATGAATGGGACACTAGGATAAATTTAGAAATAATGAAGCAGAAGTGGAACAAAAAATTAAAAACAAAATAAACAGTAGAAAAAGTGAATCAAAATCAACTGTCACAACCCAGGACATAGATTAGTTTAATTTATGTCCACTGTCTTTCAAATAAGGTTTAAAGGAAATGAAGTCATTCAGCTCCACTGGAATACTGGCAGCTATCTCCAGCTGTCAAAATAGCTCCCATCTGTCAAGTACGGACTCAGTGTCTACTCCTCTTTCTGGTAAATTCACTTTCTCAAGTATACACAAAAGAAACTTGTTTTACAGGACGTTATATAATTCTCTTCTTCCTTAATGGCATGAATATGATTTTGCACCCTTTGTGCAGTTTTCCACCTGTTCTTTCTACTTAAAAAAGCTTCCAAAATTCTAATCTTAACATTTCTTTTGGTCTGACCTATATACCATCTAACCTTATCATACCTACAACTCAGAATGTATATAACACCACATGATTAAAATTTAAACCTTGCTTTACAATTTGATATGTTGATATCCCTTGAAGGCAAAATGCCAAGGTAACAGGATTAAAGCTATTTGGTACTCCAAATCTGTGTATGCCTTTTGGATTTATTAGGTTATTGTGTTTTTTCTTTGGTTTTGATAAGTGTTTATAGCGTGGCACTGTTGGTGTTACCAGTTGTTTTGGTGACTGATGTTATGATGGAAGCTGCAACAAATAGCTTGTCCATGGAACTTTTTAAGGAGAGAGAATCCCGGTTTACTGGAGCTGATCCATGGAGCTCTGCAGGTTATAATGACCAGTTAGTGAAGTTTGAACAGCTGGAGAGACTGATGGTAAAAGAAATTAATCTTTTTTATGACACTAAACTGCTAGAGAAATATTTGGCTTCAAATATAACTCCCAGAGGTCTATGTATAGTCCGACTTCCAGCTGGAGGGTTTACAGAGGCAGAACAAGATTTATTGCTAGAATGGCATGAGGTTCCATTACAATGTACTTTGGACTGGTTAAAAATCCTAATGAAAAGGAACTTGCGTACTTTAAAGCAAGTTCAGCAAGAGATTACTAGCCTAGAGAGCTCATTAAAACAACAATTTTCTGAGCACTCTTTTATCACAAAATTTGGTGACATTAAACAAAAACTGAATAAAATGGAAGCTGAAACGATTGGCAGAAAGAAGAAAAAACTAGAAAGGGACATAAATGACTTTGCCAGTGGTTCTATTTATTCAGTTCGCCGGTTCCTTCTAAGGAAAGGTTGCATAATAGAAAGAACAGTTTTTTGTCATCTAGTCATGATTCTTCATACTCTTCACCTGAAACTTCATCAAAAAAGAATGTCTCTTTTGAGATGCTGCCTAATGCAGGATCAGCTGGCCAGGAGAACCAGTTGGGTTCATTGCAGGGCTCTTAGGGTTTTCGGCACAGCGGCAGCAATGGGAATACAGGGGAGCAAACAGAAAAAGAAAGGGAAACGTCAATTTTTGGACATTTGCAACATGTATCTTCACAAATTGTTGATAATGGACTCAATGAAATTCAAGGTAGCAATGTTGGTTGTTCAAAAATTATTAATTTAGCAAATTTAGCACTTTCTGACCCAGTTATTGGTGTGTTGTTAAAGGGAGCTAAGTTTGTTCCTACTAAATGTCCCTCTCTTGCTAATGTACTTATTGAAGCTAGAAAATTCTGTCGCAAACTTTATTTGAAAGTGTATTTTTCCTGAGACACTTTATTTAACACGCAAAGAAATGTTTCATCCATATCTGAAAATTCTGAGGACTCATTGCTAGATGTATCTATATATGACTACGATGAAAGTTTAAATGTACTTAATTGCAGCACTGAAGAACGCATTGAATGCAGCACTGCTTTTGTTACTGGTTATGGTCAGCTTAAGATTCCTAGTTTACCTAATGTGGAAAACACCTTTTGTCCCCCTAAACTGTCTCCTATTTTTGCTGTGTTTGAAAAATTGTTGTTGAATAACATTGAAAAAGAATTTAGTAAATTTAAATGTAAACAATTTAATTTAAGTAAAGAATGGCAGGATTTTTCAAACTTCATGGCCAGATAGGAGATTATATTTTTAGGGTAGCAGACAAGGATGGTAACTGGGTTATTATGGATAAATCTGGCTACCAGAGCATGGTAACTGAACTTCTGTGTGACAACAGAATTTATATTAAGCTTCCTCACAACCCTTTTGCACGGTTTAAAATTGAGTTAAGTGAACTATTAGAGAAGGGGGAAAGACTGGGGTTCCTTTCATCACAGTCTGTTAAGAAGTTGTTTGTTGCCAATGTTCGAGGCCCATATTTTTATCTTATACCAAAGATTCACAAAAATGTAAGCAGGCCACCTGGGATACTGATTGTTGCTGGCATCGGTTCTTACCTGGAAAATGTGGGTGTATTATTGGACTCTTTACTTAAAATTCATTTCAGTTCCGTACCAGCTCACATAAAGAACACACAAGAGCTTTGTGTTCTAATGCAGAATATGGTGTGGAGAAAAGAATATTTTTGGGCCACTTTGGATATTTCTTATTTGTATACGAATATTACAACAGGTAAGGGTCTTGAAGCTATGGCATCAATACTGGGTGACGGGCCCTGCAGTGCCTACATTTTGGAGTTACTTGAATTTTGGTTAACACACAACTATTTTAGTTTTAACAAGGAATATTATTTGCAGATAAGGGGCACTGCCATGGGGTACTTGCATTACTTTGCCACAATAACTAGTTTATTGTTTTAAAGACTTCTTCACATTTACAGTTGCTTATTGCTGGATAACTGCGATTGTGCTATTCATGTGTTACCTGTCAAGCACATCAGCAGAACTGTGAATGTTATCTCCAGATATGTAAGGACAGAAATCACAGAAGCAAGGAGAATAGCTGACCCCAGCATGAGAGAGGCTGTATTTATTTGTTCCAAAATCACAGCAATTAATTAAACTTTAGGCATTCAGCAAGAGTTAACAGCAGTCCAAAACTTCAAAAGTAAAAACTTTAGTTTTAAAAGATGATCTGATGAAGTTCAGTTTGTGGACAAAAGTGCTTATCATGACTGAATAAAATGTATTGACAAAATCTACTTAACTTTTACTTATATTTTTATGTTTTAGCTAAATGCCCAAGTCCTTTAATCTCTAATTTCGCTTTTGTAATTGTTCTCCCTGCGACTCGAATTTTGGATGTATACAGGGGTCTTGGATTCAAGGTGGAATTATCAGAACCACTGATGGTCTTGTTTCTTCAGATAAGTAAGTAGGACAGTCTTTTTTATTAGCCTTTTATCTTCAGCGCACGACAATTTTACCTACTGCGATGAATTGTGTGTGGTGATGACAAGCCATGAGATTCCTTTGAGTCACACTGGGGATTACTCTGGAGTGGACCAAACCAAAGACAATTGTTTTTGCAGGGGACCAAGCCCCCTGCTCATCACTTTTGGGGTGCACCTCCCACACCCCGCTAATTATATATACTAACTCTGAGATCACAGAATCCCCTGGAAAAATAAATATTTCCTTGCCTGGGGACTAATCATCTTATGCATATGTTGACCACTTGTCTGAATCAACCAAGTGGTGTTGATCTCCTTCCTGGGTGTCAGCATTCTGTCATTTTGATTAGATGCCTGATATTCATTTATAAGTGTCAGACATCCTACTAAAATGACAGAAAGCCAACATCCAGGAGATTGATGTCAGAATGTCAGTTGTACAAATATAAATATCGACATGTTCTGTGCATGCTCCAGGAATTTCTGTAGAGCAGATTAAACCAACGCCAATTGTTTTTACATATGTGTATGTAGTGTGTGTACACACACACATATATATATATATATATATATATATATATATATATATATATATATATATATATATATATATAATTGTATCATAAAACATTGAACACTCAAAAGAGTTAACAAAAAAGATCTTTTTAGATCAAATAAAAAATATATTTTATTCAGGGGCACCTCTCACACCCACCCCAATAACTACATATAGCAGTTCTGATATCACACAATAACAAGGATAGGACAAATTCCCAGACATCTGTGTACTGCTATCTTGCAAGCAGAGCAGATGCCACGCTGAAAAACAAAGAAAAGGGTGTTCACTCTTTTGAACATTTGCCCTTACCAATTACATGTATGTATAATAAAAGCCAAGCCACTTAAATGTAATAAACAGGTCAGCTAAATGGAATATGTGGGATCCAGTGGTTGGATATGATTTTATTTGTACTACAGAGGTGCTGTACTTATTCGTCTCCTTCATAGTAGTGTAAATGCCAACTCAAGGGGCAGATTCCAAAGGAATTGTTCACAGTGTAAGTCCGCCCTGATTCTGAAACTGTCATTTGTGCTTATCAAGCAGACTAGGAATAATGGCAAAAAAAAACACATAATTGTGTGGTCTTATAAATACAAATATGGTTCACTACATCATTATCTACAAAATGTATATACTCTTTTTTATGTGTCTATATTTTCTCTTCTAAGTGGGTGCTATAACAAAAAACACATTATTTTAAGCAGATAAGAATGAATATCTTTATAACAGAATAGGCAACCTAGATAGCATGGTATGAGGTTTTGATTGTTTTAATTTCTAAAAAAAGTTTTGTTGCTATTTAACCATGTATCTTTATATATCTACATATCTATTAATGAATCTTTTTGAAAAACACTATTTTATGGCGTTAGCACAACTCCTTAATGATAAGTGTTCCACTTGGTTTAGCTGTTAACACATATAAATTAATAAATGTAAATGGAGCCTATACCAGTGACTTAGAGGGATAAAGCATTGACTGCAGTGCAAATGACTCAAGTCTGGCTAGTGGACTGGTTACTTGACAACACTGGTAGGCAGGATGATTGTGCCCATCCTGCGGGGGGGGGGGGGTGGGGGGGTGGCTCCAAATCCATCTCCAGCCAAGTGACAAGAGGAGTACCTCAGGGTTCAGTCCTGGGACCGCTCTTGTTTGGCATCTACTTCTCTGAAGTACAAGCCAACACTAAGGGACTCTGGATAACAAAGTTTGCAGATGACTGCAAACTGGGAGCCATTATTGAATCCCCAAATGATGTGGATACTCTACAAAAGGGCCTTACAGAAACAGATGCTTGGTGCCAGAGCCATGGGCTCAAGCTCAATGCCAAGAAATGTATAGTTATCCCCTTTGGGAAAAAACATGTATCCGTGAATTACCATATAGGTGGCAGTACACTAAACTCCGAAAGTTTGATAAGAGACTTAGGGACACAGGTGGACAGTGGTCTCACCTTCGATAACCACATCGCCACAACAGTCAGGAAATCCTTCTATGTGGCACACCTCATCAGTAAGGGCTTTTCATCCAGAAAAAAGGAGGTCACTGTCCCAACTATACTCATCCCTCATTAGACCCATTATAGAATACAATGCCCCGTTTGGTATGTACCTCTCAAGACATCTGCAACAACTGGAAAGCCCATAGAAATACCTCACTAAAAGAATCACAGGCCTAAAGCAGATGCCCTATGCTGACCGCTTTAAAAACTTCAGCTATACTCTGTCACATATCGTCTACTCAGAGGCGATCTTTGCTTAACATACAAGGCCAAGTCAAACCAAGAGCTGTTGGACATGCTACACTTAAAGAAATCCCAATCCCTCAGAGCCACACACTCCAGGGATCTAAACCTTGTCATCACAATAAACAAAACATGCTGGAGGGATAGGTTCCTGACCCAGAGACTCCCCAGACACTGTAATAGATTGCCCATACATGTCAAGCAGAGTGTCTCTTTGGCCCTCTTCAAAAGGAACCTTGACGATTGGATGGGAGAAAGGAATTTCACCCTGGGGATCACATCAGTCGCCCTGCTAGACAGTGGTCCAGGGAAGTAAATAGTGTGGGAAGAAATATCCAGGGAATTGTTATGGCTAGGCTTGTATAGGCCCTAGGGCTGATAGCCTAGTACCAACCTATGAACCTATGAACATAGCTGGATGCCTCTGCTCACATTTGCAGGTGGGGTTGTGTACTTTGGACTCAAGCTGTCCTCGAGATCCAGACTCTGTGTTTTATCTACCAGTTTAGACAATAATCAATTAAGGATGTACTTCTTTCAAGGATTAGCAGCTTGACACTCCGGGCATTTGGGAGTGCCTTCAATTTCCAAAACATTATCAATACAGGACTTACAGTAGTTGTGTCCACACTCCAAAATCACTGACAGTTTAAATAGTTCCAAACAAACCGAACAAATGAATTCATCCATACAGGAAACAGCCATTTTTGGATGCATTTTTGTTCTGGTTATGAGCAAAAACAAAACTTAAGTCATGCAGCATTTCCATTAAAGCTGGGTCAAAGATTGTTCTATATGCAAGGCACAAGTCACCTCTCTGCAGTCTGTATGACACAGAGTAAAGTGATAATGATTTCAGTCTATCCTCATAAGACAGATTTTGAAGACCCTGAATTTTCCTTGTAAGGAACCTTTGTGGTCTCTCCAGTTGCTGCATTTCGAAAGGAACATACCAAAGAGAGAATTGTACTCTATTATTGGCCTGATGAGGAGAGAATACAGGGGGAGTACAAGTTATAGAATTATCAGCCAGCTCTCATCTTCATTATAACCTCATTTGCCTAAGCTGTTGCTCAACATATTAAATCTGCTTTATATAAGTATTTGTATTTAAGACTTCAAAAGCCAACTGAGTTTTGAAGTGTTGCATGGCATCAGATGAAACCTTCAATGCTGTTGAAGAAAATTGTTTTGCACTGTTAAGTTGCACATCTTGAGAAAGATTTGGTGTTATTTATGTTGCTATTTATACAATTAAGCATGTAATTCATATTTCTATACATTTCTCATGAAATGTGCTCAAAGAGGATTTTTTTGTTGTCATGTTATAGTTTGTCTGAAATGTTTTTGAACAATATATGTGTAGGTTGTACGGTTTCAAGACATGACAATTTGTAAAAGTTTAGCAAAATTATAATGCTGTGTCTGTACATATTATAATATACTACAGCATTTATAAAAAAATATTAATGTAGTATTACCTCAATAAAGAATACTTCTTAGTGATAGCATTGCTTTTTATACATTTTAATATATTTTCTAGCTGGCAAAATATTTATGATTTTTAAGTTTTATTTTTTCAGAAAATGCTATGTAATGCAAGGATGTGTGTTGGCTGCTACAGGTGTGACATTACACACTGCATAGATATTCATGAATTGTGTATTTTGGATGTACTTATAGTTATTACAAATAAATAAAACAAAAAGGAAGTGTACTGTGGAATTTGTCAGGTCTATATTAGATGAGCGACCGTTCCAATGTTCGAATCATAGATGGTCGACATGATATGATCGAACGTCGGAAAGGTCGAAGGTGAAAGTCAGCGGCTTTTCATGCACAGAATGGGAAATTTTCTCTTTCTGCACTGAAGTACGTTCTCGGAGTTGGTATATTTAAGTAGGGGGGGTGCTGCTCAGAGCGGTAAGGTAAGCTTTTTTTTTTATTATATAGTCGATGTTTCGAACTTCGCTCATATGAGTTCACTCATATGAGGTTTGAAGTTTTGAAACTTCAACTATATAATATAGACCCGAATTTGTCACACTTCTGATGAAGCATTCAGTGACACCAAAAAGTATATTGAAAATTATAATAGTTTTATTTGGGTCAGAATGGGAAGATATACTGTAATCTTAGACAAGGATCTCTGAACTTTCCTAGACAGCAATGCAGACCTTTGCTTGCTCAGCCACCAAGACAGACCTGAACAAAATCTGCTGAGGCCCTAAAAACAGAAAATCACCACAAGAAGTAACCTGCCCGTTTTGCTACACTACACTAAAATGCAATACACTACTGAAGAAAACTAAGAACAGAAGATGTTATGGGGACTTACCAACATTTGAAATAAAAGCAGTCATTGAATCAGGTGTGCATGATGACACATAGAACATTGTAAATACGTGCAATACCATCAGAGAAGTCAGGGTACTATCACCAAAGAAGTCATCTACTCTACAGGCAACACAAAAAGTCAGAATTGGAATAACAGGCAGGCTTGCCATTGAATTATAAAATGAGGTGAACGTAAGACTGTTAATGTTCTGCCCTGGTAATTCAGAAGTCACAGCAAACACTATCTAGCAACAGCCTAGGAGATGGCATTACAGAGGAATAACATCACATGGACATTACCACAATAAGATCAACAATATTCTTCTCCGTAAGAGATGAAAGAGTTGTATACAGTCAGCAGAATCAAGATCCAGAGCTAACTGTGGTTCAGACCATCAGATTCTTACTGCTAAGTTTAAACTTATGAAAAACAAGAAAAATGACTTGGCCAGTGAAATTTGAACTGAGTAATATTACCAAATAAACATCTAGTGGAGGTGAAGAAACTCCGCCAAGGACGGTCCCAAGCCCATCTGAAAAAGGAGGAGGGTTGGGCTTAGGGTTAGCAACCCCATCCCGTAAAAAACAAATTGCTACAAAAACACCAACTACAGGAAACACAGACAATCTTGTCTTGGAAGAGGAGAGTTCTTCAGATGGAAGATTTATGAAGTTTTGTGGCCAAAGCCGAAGGGACGCCACAAAGCAGAGTACCCTTCTCTCTACCAGGAAAATAAACATTGGCACATGGAATGTCAGGACCATGTATGAGCTATGCAAGGCAGCCCAAGTGGCAGCAGAAATGAGAAATAACAACTTGAGTTTGTTGGGAATCAGCGAGACAAGGTGGACAGGGGCTGGTCAGTGTCGATTATCTACAGGAGAGTTGTTGCTTTATTCTGGACATGAGGACAGTGAAGCACTTCACTCCCAAGGGGTTGGTCTTATGTTGGCCAAACAGGCCCAGAGAGCCCTGATTGGATGGGAATCACATGGCCCTAGGATCATCACAGCTTCATTCCGTACAAAGAAGAAGAAAATTGTAATGAATGTGGTCCAGTGCTACGCACCAACTAATGACAGTGAAGAGGAAGATAAAGATCAGTTTTATGAAAGACTGCAGCAGATCCTCGAGACCTACCCAGACAAAGACCTTACTATCCTTATGGGTGATATAAATGCCAAGGTCGGATCCAGTAACATAGGATATGAGCAAATCATGGGTACTCATGCTCTGGGAACAATCAACAAGAATGGTGAAAGGTTTGTTGATCTATGTGCTCTCAACAATTTGGTCATTGGAGGCAGCATTTTTCCCCACAAACGGATACACAAAAATACATGGGTCTCCCCTGACTATACAACAGAAAACCAGATAGATCACATATGCATCTGTAGAAAGTTTAGAAGAACGTTACAAGATGTCAGAGTGAAAAGAGGGGCAGATGTAGCATCTGACCATCACTTGCTGGTGGCTAGACTGAAGCTAAAGCTTAAAAGAACCCAGGTTCAAGAGTCATCTAGGAGAATCAAATGCAATGTTCATCTATTGAAAGATTCTCAGACAAAAGAACAGTTCAACAGTGCACTGAAGAACAAATTTGAAGTGCTACAAAAACTGGTTGAGGAGGGTGGAGTAAACAGCTCATGGCAGAATGTGAAAAAGGCTGTAGACTTAGCTTGTCAAGAGACACTGGGACCTATAAAGTATCATCAGAAAGAGTGGATCACTGCAGAAACACTGGTAAAGATAGAAGACAGAAAGAGGAAGAAGGCAAAAGTAAATAACAGTAAAACTAGAGCTTCAAAGAGCAAGGCCCAAGAAGAATATGCAGATGCTCACAGAGAGGTCAAAAGATGCATTAAAATAGATAATAACAATTATGTGGAACAGTTGGCAGTTGAGGCAGAACTGGCAGCTTACAGTGGTAACACAAAAATGTTGTATGATATCACCAAGCGACTTTCAGGAAAGTACAGTAAGCCAGAGAGACCTGTTAAAGATAAGCAAGGGAAAACCATCAATAGTATAGAACATCAACTGAAAAGGTGGGTGGAACACTTTGAAGAACTTCTAAACAGACCGTCACCTCTAAACCCTCCAATTATTGAGCCAGCCAATGAAGATCTATTAATCAATTGTGAAAAGCCGAGCAAGGAGGAGATCAGGAAAGCCATCATCCAAATGAAAAATGGGAAAGCGGCAGGACCAGATAACATCTCAGCAGAGGCCCTTAAAGCAGACCTGAATACATCAGTGGAGATGTTGTATCCACTCTTTGACAGAATCTGGGCAGAGGAAACTGTTCCTTCAGAATGGAAAGAGAGCCATCTCATTAAGCTTCCCAAGAAAGGGGACCTTAGCAAATGCGACAACTACAGAGGCATCAATCTTCTATCAGTTCCAGGAAAAGTTTTCAACCGTATCTTTCTGGAAAGGATAAAGGACATCACTGACAAAAAGCTGAGAGAAGAGCAGGCAGGCTTCCGCAAAAATAGATCGTGTACTGATCAAATTGCAATGCTCAGAATAATTGTGGAACAGTCAGTTGAATGGAACTCACCATTGTATATCAACTTTGTTGACTTTGAAAAGACGTTTGATAGCATGGACAGAGAGACACTGTGGAGCCTTCTGAAGCACTATGGTATACCAACGAAAATAGTAAATTTGATAAAGAACTCATACAATGGTCTATCATGCAGGGTTATACATGGAGGGCAGCTCTCTGAAAGCTTTCAAGTAAAAACTGGGGTCAGGCAAGGATACTTACTGTCACCATTCCTCTTCCTGTTAGTTATCGATTGGATTATGAAGAAATCTACTGCAGGACAGAAAAATGGGATCCAATGGACCCTATGGAGTCAGCTGGAAGATCTGGACTATGCTGATGATCTCGCCCTCATCTCTCACAGCCAGCAGCAAATGCAAAACAAGACAAATTTGGTGGCAGTTACAGCACTAGAGGTGGGTCTTAACATTAACAATCTGAAGACGAAGATCCTTAAATTAAACTCCACAAATACTAACCCTATCACTCTGCAAGGGAAGCCACTGGAGGAAGTGCAGTCCTTTACCTACCTTGGCAGCATAATTGACAAGCAGGGCGGATCAGAAGCTGATGTCAGGGCAAGGATAGGAAAAGCAAGAGCAGCCTTCATACAGTTAAATAGGGTCTGGAAAACAAGAGAACTATCCCTGATCAACAAGATAAGGCTGTTTAACTCTAACGTGAAGTCAGTACTGCTGTATGGGGCAGAGACCTGGGGGTTAAACAAGACCACCACTAAAAAACTTCAGACATTTACAAATAGCTGTCTCAGGAAGATTTTATGGATTCGATGGCCAGACACTATTAGCAATGCCACCCTTTTGGAAAGGACCAACCAACTTTCGATTGGGGAAGAAGTTAAGAGGAGGAGGTGGAGATGGATTGGGCATACTCTTCGCAAACCAGCAAACAATATTACAAGACAGGCATTGCGCTGGAATCCTCAGGGGAAGAGTGGAAGACGCCACCCACAAAACACCTGGAGGCAAGACTTTGAGGCAGATGCTAAGCTTAGAGGCTGCACATGGAACCAAATAGAACAGTTGGCCCAGGACAAGATTCGGTGGAGAGCTGTAGTTGGTGGCCCATACCTTGTCAAGGGTGACGAGCATAAGTAAGTAAGTAAGGAGGTGAAGAACAAGTATAAGGGATTTGATATAGTGGACAGAATGCATGAAGAACTATGGACAGAATTTTGAGATATTAACCAGGATGTGGCAAAAATAATTTTAAATAGAAAGAAGGTTAAGAAGACAAAATGGAAGGTTTTAGAAGTGGCTGAAGAAAGAAGGATATCTAAAGACAATAGGGATATGGTATGTTATGTCAAACTTTAATGTACAGTATCATAAGTAATAGCAAGAGTAGATAAAGGATGTAGAAATGAAAAATGCAAATAACTGGAAGAAGGCAATAAAATGTAAATGACAAGAGATATTTTCAAGAAGATGAATTATGTTAACAGAAACTTCCAGGTTAAACTGAACGTGACAAAAGACAAAAATGGGAGGGACCTGACAGAAACAGAAGAAAAAAAAAAATCACAGAATTTATTCAGAGAAGTACCACCACTGAATTCAGTTGCTCTACACACAGCATATTAACAAATAAAAAGTACAAAGTGGTATGAGCAGACTGGGTTCCCAAACAATTAGTATTTGCAGAAAAATATAGGAAACACCAGACCACAGCAGACAGTATCAAATAAAGCTCCAAAGTTTAATCCACAGTACAAAAATGGTGAGTGCTTTCGTAGCCAGAGCTACTTCATCAGACAACTCAATAAACTCCACAGGGATTTTTAAAACCAGCAACAGCCTATCAGTGTCAGTTCCCAATAAACAATTAGCTTAATAGCCACTGATTTAAAGGAGAAGCACTAGATAGAGACATAATATCAACTAATAAAACATTAAAATGAATAAAAATACATAAAGTGCATATACAGAGACTTTATCTGCATAATGGCTTATTAACCAAAACATACAAATACAAACTTTATCATTCAGGCCTTTGCCCATGTTGGCACGGATCCTAATAATCCATTCAAGCTCTTTAGTCTCTACCAAATTCCTAACTGCACCACCTCTGCATCCTAGCTGAACTTTCTCAATTACCATGAATTGAAAGTTGTGTGTTGTCCCTGATACTAAAACAAGCCTAGACAGGGCATTAGTTCCTGCCCCTCTGTTTATGTCATATATGTGTTCCCTAATCCTATCACAAAACCTTCTTGTGGTCATGCCCACACAGAATGAACAGCATATAGTACAGAAAGCTAGGTACACAACGTTAGTGGTATTACAATCAACTGTACATCTGAAATAGGTAGTCTTTCCAGTGTCTGGATGTCTAAAATGCCCTCTCTTGTCAATATATTGACAATAGTTACAGGAGTTACAGGGTTTCGTCCCATATACGGGAGTGGTAGGTTGAACATCTATTGCTTGCTTATACCTGGGGCCACATAAGAGTCTCTTAAGGGATTTATTGTTCTTATAGGCATATTGAGGGGTGGTCCCTACCAGAGTTTTAACTCTGTCATCAGAACATAGTATATTCCAGTTCCTATGGTAGATATTATGCAGTAATCTAATAATACTAGCATGAGTAATGGGAATTCTTAGCAGGTTATCCTTCCTGCTCTTTTCCTCATAAGCTTGACCTTGACTGTAAAAGTATGGTTTCCCCTCCTTTCTCCTTTGAGAACCCATACTCGAGGTAATGGAAAGAACCTCTCTCCTCCCATACCCTCTCTCTATAAATCTGTCTTCTAGCTGATGTAATTCTTTCTCAAACTTGTCATCCTCCACTGTAAGTCTTGAAGTCCTTAATGCTTGTCCTTTTATTACATTAGCGGACACATGTTGGGGGTGCATGCTTTGCCTATGGACATAGGTGTTCTTATAGCATTCCTTACGGAAGATTTCAGTACAAAAATCCCCTGTATTTTTCCTAGTTATACTAACGTCTAAAAATTCAGCATTCTTATTTGAACTGTGGGCTGTGAATTTCAAAAAGTGTGTACTTCTATTGATGTCACTCAAGAACTGCTGTAGATATGTAGCATCTCCTTCCCACAACAGAAAGAGGTCATCTACAAATCCCCGATAAAATACCACTTTCTCTGACCATGTTCCTTCAGTAATATGCTGTTTTTTCTATTTTGCCATATCAAGGTTGGCGTAGCTGTTAGCACATGAAGTGCCCATAGCCATGCCATCCAACTGTTTATATATGCACTGTTCAAACATAAAGATGTTATTCTTCAGTATAATTTCAACCAGGAAACATAGAAGATCAATAGTTCTGGTATCATAGACTCCATCTTCCTTGAGATATTGATACAAAAACTCTAGTCTTACTCACTTGGGAATTACGGTAAACAGGGACTGTACATCCAAGGTGACCATTAAACAATCCATAGTGGGCGTAAAATTACTGATATGATCATGTAGATCCATTAAAAAATGTTTCGTATCTCTAACAATACATTTATTCCTGGCTAGTACAGGTTTCAAAAAGTGTTCTACATAAATAGATAGTGGTTCAGTGGTTCAGTGCAGCATCCTTGCCCAGCCACAATAGGTCTCATCGGTGGATTATGTGGATGCTTGTGTATCTTGGGCAGTCCCTGTACTATAGGAGTAGTGGGATCATCTATCAGGAAATAATTATACAACTCCATGGTGATTTGGCTGCATTACATACATTCAAATAAATCATTGCTTATTCTGCAAACACAATTGTCAACCTGTATTTGCTCTATTCTCTCATATACTTCATTGTTTAACATAGTAAACATAACATCCCTGTAGAACATGTAATCCATGATAACAAGTGGTCCCCCTATATCAGCTGGTCTAAAACAAATTGTATGATCCTTGGTTGTCCCCCTTTATCAGCTGGTCTAAAACAAATTGTATGAACCAAGGATCAGCAGTATTTTTAAGTTTTCCTTTATTGAAATTCACTGAAAATTCACTGAAAAATTCTGTTAGTGAAACCAAACTGTTTAGTGCTATTCAGAGTTTTGTCTACTACATATAAATGTATATATGGGTCTACGTCCGAATGTCAAAACCCCAGAAGATCAAAGACCACATAGTTGAGACAAAATGAATGAAAACCCAGTTCAGCAATAGACCAGATCAACAAAGATATTCCCAGGGTAAGTAGTGACTCATTCAAAAACTCACAAAACCTAAATCACTCCATGCTCAACCCACCCAGGTGGGGGGGCTGTGCAACCCGCACCCTCTGACTAAATATACCAAATCTAAGATCGCACTACAGTTGGAAACAGAGCAAAGTTCACCATGTTGGCCAACAGGTTACTTACCCCAGGAAGATCTTCATTGATCAGGTCTTTCACTGAAATGGGTTTTCGTTCATTTCATCTCAACAATGTAGTCTTTGATCATCTTGGCTTTTGATATTGTCAGGTCGACCCATAAATATATATATATATATATATATATATATATATATATATATATAATATATATATATATATATATATATATATATATATATATATATATATATATATATATATATATATATATATATATATATAGGTTCATTTTGTAACAATGAAATTACATTTCATTGAATTTTACTTACCGGACTCCACTTCTCCAAAACCTCAATAAACCGAAAGCACGGACTGCCATCCTTTCCCTGTGAAAGGAACCACTTTGCTACCACATGAAAAAAACCTAAATGGACCAAAACTAAACCCAGCAAAGTGGGGGCTTCACCCCCCCTACACACGCCCACCATCTGGGGGGGCTTCATCCCCGCCCCCCACTTAAATATACCAACTCTGAGATCACACTACACTGAAGAAAGGGCAAATTTCACCATGGTGGCAACTCGACTCTGTAAAAATTCACTGCTAATCAATAGCGAACCGGAGTACCGCTGTGGCGACCCCCTAACCAGGAAAAGCCGAAAGACAGTTTTAGTAAATCTGCTGTATAATATAATTCCTTAAACTAAATTGGACAGCTGCAATCTTAGTATGCTGAACTGATGATGAAGAGAAGTAACAACAGGTCGATGAAGATGTTTGGGTATGTCGCTGACAATAAATATCAGCTCAAAGACTACAGTTTCTTATTTATTTCAGAAATCCTGCTTTTTGGCATTAACCAGTACTGTGCACTACTTTACTGCTTCAGTTTATTGTATTCCTAGCTGCATACTAGTGGTCCTAGACAGACTTTCTTCTATGACTTTATGAATCTCAGTTTGATCATTCCAGGTCAGGTGGTCTGTATTTTCTTGAGGTTGTATCTGACACCTAGCTTTAGAAATTATCTTTCCATGATAATTTAGAACTGATGGAAGCTGTATTAAACTTTATTTATTTGTTTTTGGCTCCAGGAGGATGACTAAGATTGTGAAAGGCTGTCATGTTAGTGAGACTAACAAAATATTAAGATCCTGGGAAACTTGTTTCTTCTGTCCCAGAAATCAAAAAGGAGGATAATTATAGGCACTAACTCTACAGCCTCTGACTCAATAAATTTGTCAGAACTGTTTGGAGTCAAGAGCTTCAGTGTACTAGGTCAGTTCCATTTCTTTGCCGTGTTCGGGGTACTTTCCCTCCTGATAGTAAATTAACACACATACACGCTGCGTGCATGTGTATGTGTGTGTGTACAAAACAAACATCTGTCAGGTTTTGTCTCTGAATTACCATTCCATTTTTTAAATGTATCACAGTTTTTTTAAACAATGTTAAAACATTATAATTATGATATCTGAAATATCAGTAGCAGTACATTTGTACAAATAACACATTTAGTTTTACATCATAATGAATGAGTAGGAAGTTATTTGCCTTGGGTAATAAAAGAATAAGTTACTATGGCTTTATGTAGAATGTAGTTATCCTTATTATGAAGTCTGATGCCATAATCTGCAAACCAAGTGGTATGTTAAGAAAAAGTGAAAAAAATAATGAGACACTTATATCCCAGTGACCGCCTGACACCTGTGATCATTTAATGTAAAAAAAAAGACTTTTACTTACTTTTTCCAGACGTTGCTGTTCTCCCAGAATTCATAAACTAGATAGCGAGATTCACTGGAAAATTTTTGCACAACAACACTGTGAACAGGAAACAGGTGTTTGCAGTTAATGCACAGTGAAATTATATAGCTATTTTATTGTAAATTATTCTGAGATTACTTGAAGAATAATTTATATAATAAGTTACTAAACATTTAACATTGACTTCAGAAGACACCTTTATGAAGTAATTAGAGACCATGGAAGAACTTTGTAGACTGTAATGTACTAAGGATCATCTATTCAAAACTGGGTCAATGAAAAAGAGAAAAAGATACTGTTTCTATCTGAGGTGTGAAGCATTCTTTAAAAATGCATGGAAAGAATGGATTCCATATGTTACTGTTGCAGAGTTCCATTATGGTATTGCATTCCATTGCATTGAGGGACAAGTCTGTTACTGTATCCAAAACAACCGGAAGAACAGGCTAAGGAGGGGTAAAAGTGATAAGACAATGGCCTAGTCACCTTTTTGTCTCAGAGAGGGTTGGGTATGTGTCTTGACTATATACTCTGCCGCCCATCTCTGCTGGTTACAAAGCAGCAATGGTTTTTGAAGGGTTCTATCACTCTTTTTTGAAGTGGGTGACATACCCTTTGCAAAGACCCTTTTTATGTCCACCACTATACAATTATGGCTATGCACAGTATTAACAAAAGGCTAAACTGAAAAACTGCACTGATGGCTGTCTAGATGATATCATCCCCAGAGCCGGTCTGTGAATAGAGGATTGGCAAGTGATGTTTGGCAGGCATAGATAAAAAAAGTTTCCATGATTTAGCTGCACATTTGATTCCTCAAATACAAATTATTTCCATTTTTGCTGGGTACTATAGCACAAAACTATCTGTCATAGAGCTGAAAAGGGGTCAAGTGTAACAAAATCCCAAATTTTCCTGCAACATTAGCAATATATACAAAACACTCCTCTAAAACAAATGCATTCACAAAGAATCAGAACTTGGGGTATACTCAGTCTCCTACAAACTGCTGCATGGTGATTTATGCCTAGCCTACAAGGCATCCTCTGGTCTCACACTGATGGATTTCTTGCATATCTGCAAAACAAATGGCAAACACTCCCATTATAAGGACCTAAACCTCATCTGCATCATAAATAGGACATGCTGGAGGGATAGATGTGTCTCAAACATTACCCCTTCTCTTGAACAGGCTTCTCATCCATGTGAAGCAAAGCTCAGCCCTAATCATATTCAGCTGTAACTTGGACCACTAGATGGAAAATCTCAAATTTACCCTTGGTTTGGTGCCTATGTCCCTAGTGGACATGGGCAGCCTGTTTACATTTAATGTGTACAATCCTATATTGTAACTCATTACATTCCTTGGGGGTATTGACAAATGTTGGCAGTATTTTGATGAATGTGTGGTAAGCTTGGCTAGGCTTAAAATGACTCTTGGTCTGACAGCTTAGTAACCCCCTATTAACCTATATTGCAAGATTTCATGGGACTTCATAAGGTTGAGTGATATAAAGTGAGATGTACAAAGTATAATAATTGGCCACATGCAGATGGCACCGTGCTGTGACACAATGATGTATCTCGTGCCTCTGTGCTGCATTCCAGATTTATGATCAAGTTTGTATATGCTGTCCTACCTCAGGCATAGTACAGGGTAACTGCGGTGATGCAGAGTACAGCAGCCATACAGACAGCTGTTTTCTCTGTATTGGTTCATAGGTTCATAGGTTATTACTAGGCTATCAGCCCTAGGGCCTGTACAAGCCTAGCCATAACAATTCCCCTGGCTATTTCTTCCCACATTATTTACTTTCCTGGACCCCTGTCTAGCAGGGCGACTGACGTGATCCCTGGGGTGAATTTCCTTTCTCCCATCCAAATGTCAAGGTTCCTCTTGAAGAGGTCCAAAGAGGCACTCTGCTTGACATGTATGGGCAATCTATTCCAGAGTCTGGGGAGTCTCTGGGTCAGGAACCTATCCCTCCAGCATGTTTTGTTTATTGTGATGACAAGGTTTAGATCCCTGGAGCGTGTAGCTCTGAGAGATTGGGATTTCTTTAAGTGTAGCATGTCCAACAGCTCTGGGTTTGACATGGCCTTGTATGTTAAGCAGAGATCGCCTCTGAGTAGACGATATGCGACAGAGTATAGCTGGAGTTTTTTAAGGCGGTCAGCGTAGGGCATCTGCTTTAGGCCTGTAATTCTTTTAGTGAGGTATTTCTGAGGCCTTTCCAGTTGTTGCAGATGTCTTGAGAGGTACATACCAAATGGGGCGTTGTATTCTATAATGGGTCTAATGAGGGATGAGTACAGTGGGACAATGACCTCCTTTTTTCTGGATGAAAAGCCCTTTGTGATGAGGTGTGCCACATAGGAGGATTTCCTGACTGTTGTGGCGATGTGGTTATCGAAGGTGAGACCACTGTCCACCTGTGTCCCTAAGTCTCTTATCACACTTTCTGTGTTTAGTGTACTGCCACCTATATGGTAATTCATGGATACATGTTTTTCCCAAAGGGGATAACAATACATTTCTTGGCATTGAGCTTGAGCCCATGGCTCTGGCACCAAGCATCTGTTTCTGTAAGGCCCTTTTGTAAAGTATCCACATCATTTGGGGATTCAATAATGGCTCCCAGTTTGCAGTCATCTGCAAACTTTGTTAGCCAGAGTCCCTTAGTGTTGACCTGTACTTCAGAGAAGTAGATGCCAAACAAGAGCGGCCCCAGGACTGAACCCTGAGGTACTCCACTTGTCACTTGTCTGGAGCTGGATTTGGAGTCGGCTACTTTTACAGTGTGGGTTCTATCAGTAAGCCATTTAGCAACCCATTGGGTGACATAGGGATTAATACCCAACTTAGTAAGTTTATCTATGATTCCAGAGTGGGGGATGGTGTCAAAGGCCTTGGCAAGGTCTAGATAGGCTGTGTGGACCACCTTACCCTTGTCCATGGCTCTGGAGACTGATTCAAAGAAGTCAATCAGGTTCAGGAGACAAGATCGGCCCTTCACAAATCCAAACTGGGTGGGGTCCAGTGTTTGAAGGTTGCCAATGTCTTTGTTTATAAGTTCCATGATAATACGCTCCATGGCCTTGCAGATAAGGCTTGTCAGACTGATGGGATGGTAGTTACCGGGATCCAAGGTGGATCCCCCCTTGTGGATTGGGATAACTGTAGCTCTGCGCCACTCAGTGGGCATGAATCCTGAGGTGAGGCTATGATTAAACATGACACTTAGGTGAGGTGCCAGTTCATATTGTAGTTCATGTAGTACACAGCCCGGGATGTCATCTGGTCCCATGGATGCTGTATTCTTGGCTTTAGAGAGTGCGTTTTGTACCTGTGTGGCCGTTATTACTGGAATTTGGCAATCTTCCAGTATTGAGATGGGCCATTTAGGGGGTGAGAGGGGGGTGAAGTTGGCACTGAATCGACCTGCCAGGATATTGGCAATATCCTTTGGATCAGTATATTTATTGCCATTCTGTTTTAGCTCAGAGCAGATCTGAGCATTGCCATTTAGATTCTTGACATAGTTATAGAATGCTTTGTGGTTGTCTTTGGAATATTTGGCAATTTTATTTTCATAACTAGCTTTGGAGGATTTTATGAGGCATCTCAGTTTCTTACTGAGGCTAGTAAGGGAGTTTTTTGCATCCTGGGATTTTCCTCTTTTCTGTAAAAGTTTCTTCCTTTTGTTGTAAAGTTTGTTTATGGCAGGGGACCACCAGATTGGCTTCCTTTTTGGATGAGAGCATTTTGGTTCTATTTGGGATGGCATGATTCATGCATGAGTGGATGTGCTCGTACAGTGCCTTAGTGTAGGATTCAGCAGTTGAACTTTCAGTTCCGTCTGCATGGGTGTCATGAAGTTTGTCACTTCTGACTTGAGTAGCATGAAGTTGGCTTTGGAGAAGTTTTTATGGTGGTTTCTTTACTGGGGGTGGGGTGGGATGTGGATGTTAAGGGTGATTAGCTTATGGTCAGACCTGACTAATGAGGGGTGACCATAGGTATGGAGCATTGATTTGCCATGTTGGTAATGACCAGGTCTAGGATATTGGAGCCCTGGTGGGACTATGGATTAGTTGATCCAAGGCATTGGAATTTATGAATTCCAAGAACCGTTGCGCAAAGGTGTTGGGACATGAGTAGTTTTCCCAGTTAATGGCAGGGTAGTTAAAATCACCCAGTATTAGGGTGTTTGGTTCTATCTTAATATTTTCCAGTATGTTTAAAAAGGTGTAGTGAGAATCTTGGGGTATGGTGGGGGATCTGTAGCAAGCTACAATTTGGATTGCAGTCTTACCTAGTGTTAGTTGCACTTGGAGAATTTCAGACACATTGTGTTGGCCAACTAGCCTGTTGGTGTGAATATCCTCGGTGAATATTGACACTCCTCCACCTTTAGTGTTTCGGTCCTGGTTTGGTGGCCGAAAAGTGTGGTAAGAGTTGTAGCCTGGTATTGCAGAGGTGCTCTCTGGAGCCTTGAACCAGGTCTCAGTTACTGCACAGATATCGATGTTCTCCATTTTTAGGAGTGCCCCGAGAGAGTGCATTTTGAGGTTTAGACTTCTAGCATTGAGTAGCATTACCTTCAGATTTTGCATGCTTGTACCTGTTACGGTGGTGGTTTTGTCCTTTGAAGTTTGCCTAAAAAGGCACTATAGGGTGGCAAGAGCCTTAGCCAGTAACCTGAATCCCAGGGCGACAGGTGCAGACCATCTCTGGCAAAGCATCGTGGTCTGTCAATCATGTCATCCCAGGCAGACAGATACTGGATCCCCTTTGAATGACACCATAAGCTTAGCCAATTGTTGAAGTCAATCATTTTATCCTTATATTGTGGTATCATTCTGGGCGAAGGCAGGATGCTACTCAGGGCTAGGGTCATACCTGCCTGGGCCACATGATCCGAGAGCTCTTCCATGTCTCTCTCGTAGTCCAGGGAGGTACGTCTCAAGTCATTCACTCCAACATGGGCAATGACAGAGTCATATTTGTACTTGTTGTGGAGTGACTTGAGTGCATGTGTTATGTGGCGAATCCTGGCACCCGACAGGCAGCTGACTGTAATTTTCTCCTTATTCAACCTGGTGAGAGGGACATCAGTGTGCCGGACTATAGAGTCACCTATGACTAAAGTGTTAGGTACATTGTCTTGCCTTAGGGGCTGTTGCTGGGTGGCACACTGGTGTTGTGAACTATGTGACACATTGGTTGTGATTGGTGTTTGTTTGCGTTTCAGCTTCAGAGGTCTTTGTTGCTTGGGCAGGTTACAGTTAGGGGCCTCTGCATATGTGGATTTAGTGTTGCTATATGTAGGTGTTGGTGGTGCGGGTTTAGAAGGGCTATGTGTTGCTTGAGGTGTAGTGTGGGTGTTAACCTTCTCCTCTTGACTGTTTAGCACAATCTTGGGTGGAGAGAGCTTTGCTTCCATTTTGGCTATGTAAGTGCATCTCTCACAGGTTGTAGTGTTGGGTGGTAGGAGGAGAGGGTTGTCTGTGTACATGAGGCAATTGCTGCATTGCTCCAGTATGCCCAGATTCACCAGGTGGACAGGAGAAATCACCGGAAGCTGACCCTTGGACATGCCTGGTTTGGGGCTTTTTTTTTTCTTTGTAAAGTACAGGAGCTGTTTCCTTAGCAAGGTATTTTGCAATTATATGCTGTTTAGTGCCTACTATTAATTTCTCCTTATTAACAAGGAGAGTTCAGTGTTTGTATGAGTTTAAGGCTTCCTAGTGCTTTCCAGCAGGTATTAGAGAAAGTGCTAGTCACAGGGATGCTTAAAGGTAAGATTGAAAAGAATGCACTCTGCAGTGTGCACTACAGAAGTTAGATGTGAAAGTAGGTAACTTGAGTTTTAAATATTTAAAAAGTTAAGGTTTAGTGGAGAGTTACTATTTTTAAAACAGCAAGATGGATTGAAAGGGGTGGTCACTTTTGTAATTTGGTACTATGAAATACTGTAGGATGGCCAATAAATTTAAATAATTGAAGGGGTGGGATTTCAAAAATGATGATTTTGTGATTACTCACATAAGCCAGTGAAAGTAGAGAGAAATGAGATATATGGTCAGATTAACATAAGAGGCGGGCAACTAGAAAGACAGTGGTATTTAAGAAGACAACTTAAATGGGTGGGAGGGCGGGAAAAAATTCTGCCTGACTCAGAACAGAGAGAGCTGTGGTCTCTTTTGAAGTTTTAATATGCTATTAAAACAGAATGCAAGCAAAACACAAGGTAAAGAAAACAAACTACAGTATTCAAAATATAGAAAGGCAATACAGTAATACAAAAAATATAAGCAAACTAACCTTTCCTTCACAGCAAAATGTAGCAGAGTCTGGATGAGCCTTTCTGGTGTGATGAAGTCTAGGAACCATGAAAGTATTATGGCCTCTGATGTGCATGTCCTTCACATACCCAGTACTTGTGTTACATTCAAGGGAGTAGTCAGCACTGTGATCACATGCTGGTGGATGTACCACTTACCATCCACCCCAGGACATGGGTCACATACCTAGTGGCCTGATTATAGGGTGTGATGTCCACATTATACTTGGGTGGCATGTTGTTTTCCTGAATCAACAAATCCCACCATGTTTCTGGTCAATGCAGGTGTTGTCATGGCTGTGGCAGCCATTTTTGGTATGTGTTGATTCTGCTTGTATTATACTAATATCACAGTTGGAACCACTGATTGCCCACAATCTGTAGTCTTTCAGGCAGCTGTTTGGACACAGCATGTGTATGTTATCTGTGATGTCCATCACTTAACTAATGGGCAAGAAAGGGCCTAGCAGACACCCCTGATGTACTGACTTAATCACTGGATCTGATATATAGGTCATGTCACACAGTTTAACATAGTGAGATGCGACATATGACATACACTGGTCTACCCATTTAGAGATATAGCTGTTTATTGCCACATATGACAGTGTTGATTGAATACCTCAGTGTGATTGTATGTCAAATGCCTTGACCTGGTCAAGTTCCACAAGATGATACTGTTGTCATCATGCATGCCCTTGAAGACCTCTTTGAGGACATCTATCAAATGTAACAGACTTGATGTAGCATTAACAACTTACACAGGTCTGTTACACACACCTGGAATATTACTAGTGTACGTGTAGAAGAGGTCCTTGATGACGTTGGTCAACCTCACAATCAAAATGAGTCAGGATGTCTTTATGCATGCATTCATCAGGTGCTGTCACCCAACTCAGGTGGATGCATGTTGATGTATACCCTTGTATGGGAACATAGGCTTTGTGGAGGGTGTGTTGAACTGTGTATTCAACAGTATCAGGAATTTGTATGTTCTGAATCATGCCATAGGTGATCTGTGATGTTGTCACAGCCCATTGATTCTGTGTGATAGGCCTGGATGAAGGTAAGTGCATACTGCATATTGTGATCTCAGCTAGTGTTTTGACATAATCCTCTATGCAGTAAGCATTGAGAAAACCTCCAAGTTGAGGATTGACCCTTATGTCAGTTGATGGGCAACCAAATGGCTCACTGACAGAACACATCATGTGAAAGTTGCTGAATCAACCTGTACCAGTAGAGCTGTCACCAATGGCAAATCCCAGAGATCTGTGCTTGGCCCTTCATGGTTTGAAGTCTATTTTTTGACAGTTCAGGTGAAAGTATATGGCCTTTGGCTTACCAAGTTTGATGATTCTTGTATATTGTGTGCAATCACTGAACCCACCAATGGTGACAACATAGTACAAGAGGAGCTAACACGCACAACTGAATGGTGACAAAGACACACAATCTACAAATAAATGCATAAATGTGTGTTTGTAATGATGTCTGTCTGAAAAATGGAATTCCGTGTTAATTACAGGATTGACATCAGTCCTGCAATGCAGAAACCCAATGATGCAAGCACTGGGAACACTTGTAGATAGTACTTTGAACTTTGACCACCAAGTCTCCACACTGATATTGAAAGCCCATGTTGTGCATATTATAAGTCATGCCATCATACTGAGATTTTAAGATTGTATGACAGCATTGTAGTCAAACCTCATCACAGCACTAATACAGTATAATGCTCTCTTTTTTATGTACCTCACCAGGCACATGTAGCAGCTGGAGAGACCACAGGGCTTTCTCAGCAAGATAACACAGAGCCTACAAACCAAGTCATGATATATGTGGATAGATTAAAAGCCATGTCACTGTAGTCTTTGTTGTATAGGATGAGGTAACTTCTGCCTGGCCTCCATGCCAGTCTCTGACCCTGCCTTGGTGGGAGTACTGCATATTCAAAATCTGATACAGATGATGACATCAGCAATGTCTGCTGATGAGAATATAACAGTGTCCTACATGCTGGTGCAAAATGCTCTCTGTAATGTTAAGCAACAGCTTACACACACACACACACACACACACACTTGACTGCAGTGAGAAAAGTACCCCTACCTATCTAAGTGCACAGACTACAGAACACAGTATTTTGCACAACAGCCACAGCTCAAGTCTGACTTGGAGTGTGTCAGACAACACTTTATAGCTGATGATGTTAGCAGTGTCTTTTGAGGAGAATATAACAGTGTCCCACATGCTGGTGAAAAATGCTCTTTGTAATGTCAAGCAACAGCTCACACACACACACACACACACACACACACACACACACACACACACACACACACTTAACTGCAGTGAGAATAGAACCCCTAAGTACACATACTACAGGACACAGTACTTTATGCATGTGCCACAGCACAAGTCTGACTTTTATAAGGCTGCAGGCCACCTTATAGTGGATGACATAATCAATGCATGTTGAAGAGAAGAAGCTGGGAGGCCTGCATGAAATGTATCTGTAGGCATGTGCAAGTATCAAAATATTGTCATTTCATGGAATTGGAGCAGTAGCTGCAGGATAAACACTTCTGCTCTTCTGGCTAGACACACGCACAGTTGACTGCAGTGAGAATAGAACCCCTACCTATCATAAGTACATAAACTACAGAACTTGGTACTTCATGCAATTGCCATGGCCCAAGTCTGACTTTTACATGACTGCAGGCCAACTTATAGTGGATGACATCAGCGACGCATGTCAGAGAAAAGAATTTGGGAAGCCTGCATGAAATGGATCTGTAGGCATGTGCAAGTATCAAAATACAGTCAATTCATGGGACAGGAGTGGTAATTGCAGGATACACACTTCTGCTGTTCTGGTTAGACACACACACACACACACACACACACACACACACACACACACACACACACACACACACACACACACTTGACTGGAGAGAGAACAGAACCCCTACCTAAGTACACAGACTACAGAACACAGTACGTTACCCAAATGCCATGGCACAAGTCTGATTTTTACAAGACTGCAGGGGAACTTATAGTAGATGACATCAGAAGGCTGTGTGGGAGGCAAAATGTTGGGAGACCTGCATAGGCTCATAGCTTCATATTGTCATAGGAGGCTACTAGTCTAATACCCCTATAGTGTTTAGAAGCTTAGCTGTGTAAAAACACAGATACCCTTATTGAGCATAGTTGGATAGTTGTTGTTAGCAGAGCAATTTTTTGAGCAGTACCAAGTGGCCCTGTCCATGAGGGACATAGGTGCCATCCCAGAGGTGACTTTACACTCACCCAACCAGTAGTCAAGGTTGCGCTTGAACAGGGTCATTGAGGAGCACTGATTCACATGCAGTGGGAACCTGTTACAGAGGAATGTGAGTCGGAGAATATATTTGTCTCTCTCGCATGTTCTGTTTATCTCACAGGCTAGGTTGAGAAACTTGGGGCAACTTATTCTTGTCCCATTTGATTTGCAGATGTCCAGAATTTTCAGTAGGGCAAGGTCTGAGACTGCTCTGTAGGGCAGGCATAGGTCACCTCTCAGCAGCCTGCATGATACTGAGTAGACTGACAGATCTTTCAGTCTTTCCATGTATGCCATGTTTGGAGGTCCTGAAGTCTCCTAGGCACAACCCTGTGTTTTCTCCAGTTGCTGCAGGTGTCTGATGAGGTACAGACAGAAGGGAGCATTGAACTCAATTAGTGGTCTGATAAGGGTAGAGTACATCAGAGGTTTGACCACCCTGGTTTTGGATGTGATGTCCATATGTATGATGTGTGCAATGTAGAATGTGTGTGTCAAAGCTATATATTCATATTGGTGAATGTGTAGATTGCTATCAACATGTGTTCAAGTTTCACAACATTGTGTTTGAGTTTAGATGGGTGCTGTGTATATCATAATTAGCATGGGTACTTCATTGCCAAAGGGAACAATGAACCATTGTATGCTTTAAGGTTCAGTATGTGAGTTTGGCACCAACCATTTGCATATGGTAGCCCTTCCATAATGTGTTACCATCACTGGGGGACTCTGTACGTCAAATTACAAATCATCTGCAAACTTGGTAAACCACAGGCAATCTTCTACTGCCTATGCTTCAGAGAAGTAGTTTGCAAGCAGTTGAGGGCCCAGCACAAATCCTTGTGGTATTCTAATGGTACCTGATTACTGGTGGAGGTGCAGACCCCAACCTTGAGAGTGTTTGTTATGTCAGTGAGCCAGTTGCCTATCCCTGTACTATTGTATTATTTAATTCCCACATGGGAGATCTTCAGTATGACACATGAATATGGGATAGTGTTAAATGTCTTGAATAAGTCAACATAAGTGGCATATCCTGTTATCCCTCATCCAGGTCTGTGGGGTCAGTATCCAAGAACTCCACAAGGTTCAGTGATCAAGATCTACCCTTGACAAAAACAACATGGGTAGGGTAAAATGTGTTGAAGGTCACCTATGTCCCTGTAGATATGATCCATGCTGATTCCTTCCCTAGCCTTGCAGATAAGTCTTTTTAGGCATATGGGTCAATGGTTGTAGTTCTGCATGTTATCAGATTGATATGCATTGCATAGCATACAATATTTGATATTACATTTTGTACTGTGGTTGATATATGTGTGGAAACAATACTGAGACATCAGGATTGCAGTGCTTGGGGGTGGCAACAGATGGATGTGTTGTAAATATGTGACATACTGTTAAACAGGGCCCTTAGTCTGTAATGTTTACACATGTAATTTCATGTCATATACAGAGACTGGACAGTAAACAGCAGTAATACAGCATCATATGTACATTTCTATAGTGAGGCGAGCAGCGGGTTTGAGCGACAGTTAGCAAAGTGTACATGCATTCGAGATACACATGTTTGCGTGTAGGTAAGCAGTGCGCAAATGCGAACTGCATTACTAAAGTCTGACAGTTATTACTGAGTCTATGAAATACACTTGCTGCTTAACTGACTCTGTGGCAGCAAGTAATAACGCATTGATACATTCCTTGTTGGGCCCATATGGTACTGGGTTCAAATACAGGTGTATCTAATACTTTTAAATACACTGCCACTATATCTAATACTTTAAATACATGTAAGTACATTCCTGTTGCTGCTCATTGGTGCATGATGTGCAACTGCATGCAAAAATGCCTTAAAGAGGTGAAATGGATAGATGGGACAGTGGTGAAATGTGGAGCAAGTGGGGGAAGAACAAAGGGAAAGCAGGACAGGAATGTGCAGGAGGGAGATAAGACAGAAGTATAGCTATCTGCTTTTTTAACAGTGTAAAATGAACATATGTGGAAAATATTAACTGAATTTGGACTGTCACCTCCAGAGAGAAAGGGTTGACTTCAACACAATCATGTTGTATAGCTAATTGGACTGAATCATGTGTGTCATGTAGACAGGTATGCGAAATGGACATCTATGTATGGGATGATATTTTTGTGGGACAGGTGCCAATTTGTTTTTTGTTTTTTCTTTTTTTTTTTTTTGTAGAAAGTGAGGAATGTGGGAGAAGGGATGTAGGAATGTCTGGGTGAGGTAAGTTGGGTAGGTGAGGAAGCAATTGCAGACAGACAAGACAAACAAGACAAGAGACAGGGATGGTGATGGACACAAAAGGTTGGTGGACACTATGAATGGGGTGATGGTGGGAACATCCCAAACCCATGGTCAACAAGCTGGGTGACAGTGAGAATCAAGCCTTCACCCACTGGACTGTCAACACTGTCACCTCACTCTGCTGCTGGCTAGAGTGCTTGTCTTCTTCTCCTCCTGGTAAGTTGCAAAATGAGGGAGTGCAGCCTCTCCAGCCTGCGTAGGCATGTACTAACAGTGTGGTGCACAACCATCTGCACCTTCCATGGCAATTCAGTGCAGGTGATAAAATCACTACCTCCACCATTGCTTCCAGAGGGTACCCCTGGACCAGCCTCCAGGACAGGACTATCTGAGGAAGCAGGTAGTGCAGGGGCAGCAGAGGTGGTGCTGTCAGGTTGGCTCCCAGATATGCTGGGCAATGGAGCTGGAGTCAGTGGAGGGGGGGCAGGTGGATCCTGTGGGGCAGGCCTACCTCACTGTGCTGTGGAGCATTTAGTGATGTGGTACACATGGATGACATGGGTACATTTTGACAACATGTAATAAAATAAAACAAAAATAAAATAAAAATTAAATAAAAAAGTGAGATAAGGGTTGGGGTGGGAGAAGAAAAAGAGGTAAGATTAGTAGCTTCATATGTGACATACAATGCATTGATACATATTTGACTCTAATATCTTAACTTTTACTTTAAAGGCTACCAACTCCTAACAGATAACCTTTGCTTTTAAGACTACCAGCTCCTAACAGATGCACACTAGACTACATGTTGCAGCAAGTGCTCCTTGACATGTGCATATATTGAAGATTTGCATGTTTCAGTCATACAGATTATAGTTTACAGCAGGACATTTGTGCCACTGGTATAGAGGTATGAATTTAATTTAAACATAATTGAAGAATTAACAGTATTGTATAGTTGGGAAGTGTGGTATTTAAACCCACAACTTCTGACTAAAGTCTAATATTGTACTTTTGGTTTGTGCTACAGACTATTGCATGCATACTTGCCTTTACAGTTGAGATATGCATGATCAATTTTATATTTTAATATTGGACTCTTGGTTTGTGCTACAGACTAATGCATGCATACTTGCTTTTACAGTTGAGATATGCATGCTCAATTTTATATACCTCTATAAAATACCAAACAAGCTATCTTTAACTTTTAATGCTACAATAACACTACTTTTCTGCTGCATACATACCACATGCTTCCCTCATCCTCACCAATCTAGCCCCACGGGTTCGAACATTTACCTCATGATCACAGGCAGGTGTAGAAAAAACAGAACAGAATACCATTATGAATAACCCTCTTGCCTATATTCAGCTTTTACGTCTAACAAGTATTCTCAGTAGTTGATACTTACACAGGTGTGAGATGTCCACAGTCCTAAATTCCTCAATCCGACAGTTGAGGGTATCCCTCTTCCTCCTCTGTGGGCGATTGTAGTGATGACTACATTGGTCACCAGTATGTGGGATACCGGTGGCACTGGTTACAGCCTGGGTTAAAGTATCCCAAGCTTACGACTGATACTGAGAGCCAGAATAGTCCCCCTGCAGAAGCCTGGCATTGTGGTTCTTAACTAGGAGTCCAATAAAAATCTTGGACTCCTGAACACTCTATCTTCATGCCCTAAACCTGACACCTACCCCATAAATGCCTGCCATGCCTGCTGCAGATCTAGAGCAATGGTAAGTGATGCTTTCCTGCCAATTCCAGTCATTGCTTTTACTGGGAGTGCACACAATGTTTCAACATGTTACACTCTGCTTACCATTGCTCAAACAAGGTGCTCGATGGTAAGAGGAGTGTAACAGTGGCAAGCAGTGAGGCATTACATAATTGCAGTTGCAATTTCAAGGTTATTGGATGTACAGGCAGTTGTGTATATGTGTAGGCAAATGTGAAGGTCATGCCAGTCCAGGGCAAATGTGAAGGCCATGCCAGTCCAGATAGCAAAAATATACTTACAGAAATATAGTACACAGTATGCCCACAGTCATACATGTGATAATACATAAATATAAACATAATAAAACTGACACAATACCAGTGTCTCAGCCATCATACATTTAATTATCAGCTTCACTATGTCAAGTGTCATAAGTGAGAGTGACTGTAATGGGAAGTGGAACAAAAGTAAAAGTGTATGGAATGTCCTGTATTCCAACCCAGGACCATGTGTATGTCAGTCCTACACTTACAGCTGTTGTCACAGAAGGTTGAGAAAACACTTGTCTATGTTGCAGCTCATTACTATAAACTGCAATGTCACAACAGTAAAACAAAGGCTGCACACCTTATAGTAGAACCCAGGACCATCTGTACTCCAGCCCTACACTTACACCTGCTGCCACTAGACTAGTTACATGACATTCCCTATTTTACTAATCATTCTTAAGGTCTCACTGTTAACCACCACCTAACGTTGCTTAGCTGGTTTGCACAATGCCCAATAGTATTAATTGAATGCATCCAATTTTTATTTTTGGCTGTTTGGGTCCTATCTGGCCAGTTGTCCAGTTTGGGCAGTGCTGCAGTTTGCACAAACAAGATAAGCACAGCCAACCCTGACATTCATTTTTCTTAGGTTCCCATGTTTGTGGTAAGTGGTGCAGTGGACAAACTCTGCCCCCCCCAAAAAAAAAAGAAAAAAGGGAGAGGTAGTTGAAATGAGGAAAAGCAATCTATGACATATACACTAGAAAATGTTAGTACATGTGATATTTCTACATAGATCTGGATTTGAACTCTCACTCCAATGCACCTTCAGAACAGAGGATTGGGTGTCTTATTCTTCTTTGCCACACAAATCGATTTGCAGCAAAGAACTGAACTGAATCTGCACACAACCAACTTCAACAGCATCTACAGTGATATCAAACCATACAAATGTTATCTGTACATTTATTAGTTTTGGATGTAGTGCACCTAGTGATCACACAACCTCTCATGATTATTGCTTGCAAATATACAGCTCTGTCTTACATTTCTGTGTTTGTTGACCATTCTTTATTTATCCGAGCAGTAATCTGAGACATGCAGTGTTTAAGCCATTCATTCTCATTGACTTTAAAATGTGTGAGGATATTAAGTGGAAATAATATCATATGCAATTGCTAAGAAATGAAGGGCAGGTTGGATGTTAACTCATTAACCCTGAGTACTGTCACAGGATGCATCTGAGGTTATACCCGAGTGCTCCCTGATGTGATAGCTATCCTTGAACATTACATCTGAGTAACGTCTGGTGGACTGGTATAATATTTAGTGTAGCTGGCTCTTATAAATTCGTACTGGTGTGTATTACTGGTTTTTTTACTGTGTTTAGGATTATTTTGTACCGTTATTAGGACATAGAATCCTCTGCGTGTGTTTACTTTTAGTTTTGCAGTTCTCATTTTGTTATTTGAAGATTATGCAGAAACCCTGATCTTTTACAATGGAAGAGGTGGAGTGAAATTTTGTAAGCAAGACAGGCGTACCATTTATGACATTGTCTATGGCTTTTATATTCTCCACAATAAATGTGTTCCGCTTGGTGCACAAGTGACTGGCATGCTTATTGATCTCACCGAGGTTGCCTATTGTTTGATTTAACTTTATAATTTTCATAGTGGAGTTGATGATAGTTTACATAGTATTTTTAGAGAAAATCGGCTATCTGTGGCTGTAATCCTTCACAGCTAGCCGATTTTGTCTGCATTGCATTTTAATGTACAGAGTTGCTCCAGTGACTAATGCACACTCCCTTCCTTACTTCCTTCACCTGCAGTAAATAAAAAAAAGACTATAACTGATCTAAATTTTTAGATTTACTTATGGGTGTCCTAAAAAAAAATCAAAGACTTTATCCCGCAGTGGCAGCCAATCAGATTCATGCAATCATGGCCATCTGTATAACATCTCCGCCTCCACACATCACAATTCTTTTTATGGGGGGTAATGAATAGGGGCTCCTGTAGCAGCATTGCTCCCTTTCTCTTTAGAGAAGAATAGATTACACAGAGCTTGCTACAGGATCCCTCTTCACAGCAAACGAGTGCATGTTCAGCATGAGTGTGACCCCTCCAGACTAACTTCCTACCAAAGCATCTTGCAACCACAGAAGATTCAGCATTCAAGCTAACTAAAAATCCCAAGACAGCAAGGGAAATTTCAGGTAAGCACATTTTCTACATAATTTTGTAGGGATTACTGTAGCTTGCAGTTCAGTTACCGTACCAGACTTTCTGATTCCTATACGTGTGTGTGTGTGTGTGTGTGTGTGTGTGTGTGTGTGTGTGTGTGTGTGTGTGTGTGTGTGTGTCTAGGTTTGGTATCTTTGCCTCAGGTTGTTCTTCCCCTGAGGTTATGGGCTTTCATGTTTTACCTTAAATTGACCTACCTTAGGCTGAATAGCACTCATCCTCTGACTGTTATCAAGGAAATGGGCCAGATATCATGCTTCATGTAGAGAGAGACTTGAGCAGTTGAAGCATTCTTTTTTTTGCTGCTGGATTTTGTTTTCCTGTCTTTTCCTGTTTCACACTAAACTGCATAGAATGTAGTGTACACAACACTACAATAGGAGCAGTTGCCATTGCTGCTTATGTTATATCTGTTTATGTAGTCAGTTTGTGTATGTACATATGTGGCTATGTTTCTGTTTTGCATGTGTGAATGTGTGCATAAAAGCAGAAATTGTGTGTGTGTGTGTGTGTGTGTGTGTGTGTGTGTGTGTGTGTGTGAAAGCAGAAGAGACTATGTATGTGTGTATGAGAAGGAGTGAACAGTGAGATCGATAAAGCCTTTATTTTACACTCACTGTTTAACAAGTGTAAAATAAAATAAATGAAACAGAAAAGGTGTGTGTGTGCGCGCGTGTGTGTGCATGCGCGCATGTGTGTGTGTGCGCGCATGTGTGTGTGTGTGCGTGTGTGTGTGTGTGTGTGTGTGTGTGTGTGTGTGTGTGTGTGTGTGTGTGTGTGTGTGTGTGTGTGTGTGTGTGTATGTTTCTGTCTGCCTGTGTGAGTGACTCCATGCATGAAAGCAGAAGAGATGGTGTGTGTGTGTGTGTGTGTGTGTGTGTGTGTGTGTGTGTGTGTGTGTGTGTGTGTGACAGAGAGTGAGGAATGATAGTGATCTCTGTGTCACAGAGAGTGAGGAATGATAATGATCTCTGGCAGCAGCAGTTTCAAAATGAGGAAATCCCATTCAGAGTATTACATTTAGCAAAGAGGTTGAGGGAAGTGTCCCAGACATGATCTGCCGGTGGTAAAGTAGTGCACTCAGTTCCGGTATTCTATTTGCGGTTATAGCTGTAGGGTCTAAGGGTCGGTTATTTGTCTTGCCTTTTTTCTTGGTGGATTTACCTTCTATCATCAGCCAAGTGTTGCTAAAACCCCTATCCATGGTTGTTTCGTGGATGCATTTTCTGACACTCATTTTCTTGTGGAAATGCTGTGACTTCCTTGACAGCAGGGCTTTGCATCCTCCCACTATTTAAGAGCGAGGAATCTGTAGCTGGAGCACACTTGGCTTTGGTAGTTGATTACATCGGGTTGTGCATCCATACTATAAACTAGATTAGTACTGGTACTAACAGAAACAGATATGAATTTAGATAAGTGATCTGTCACTGATGGATGATGATACCTGACAAAAAAAATTCTGCTGACAAGTTGCATGTCTGAAGTTGCTTTGTGTTGGATTTATGCAGGTCAAGTCTGTAATATGGCATACTGAAGTGCTGAGTTGTTATGGCAAGATTTTATTATTAGACTGCAGGTTTTGAAAAACTCTTAAAAGATTTCATTTATTTACAGAAGTGATATTTCTGTTGAACTAGTCCTCTAAGCAGTGACACTTGATAATCAAATTTTGAATTTTGCCACTGTTTTGAGTAGGAGCTCAAGTTAATATTCAAAGTTTCCACAACTAGTGAATTCATAAAGAATGGTAATTTGCAAATCCAACTTTTTTTGTGCTTTTCTCTGGCTATATCTGAAAGTGTTAGCTACTTGTAACAGCAAGAACCTAGGGAGTGACAGGGTTGTTAGGCTTTTGTAACTGATGTGTAAAGTATTTTAACTTGTGCATCAATAACTACGGACTTGGCTGATGAGACGTGACCATACTTGACTATTTCCTTTCCTTCTTGGATATCTGAACTTTAAACTGAGACAGAAGTTATTGCAGCAATTCCCTTTGCAGGAATATTCTGTAAACTTAGAAAGTGATAGCAGATACAGATTGTTTTCACCCACCTACAGTGAGAGCATGTGAGGATTGCTTGGGCTCACCTTGTCTGCTCTTTGCCAACCTGTTGAAGAGGCTGTCATAATGATGTAATTTGTGTTCTTACATTGCTTTGATTTCAAGTTGTGATGTAAATATAAGGGTTTCTATTTTTGCAGTATGGTTTATTGACTTCTAAAATCTAAAAGTATGCCATTCTAAAAAGTATGCGCCAAAGCTACAAAATGGAAAGAAAGCATTTGATCTACTACATCACAGAAGTTTACAATGAGGTCTGTGGAAGTATGGTATTAGACAGAAGTTCAGAGAATACTTAGAAAATATATTGAATACAAGACCAAGGTTACTAATTAATGATCATTTTCGAGTGGAGATAAGAATGTGATATGCTATCCTCTGAGTGAGCCTTTATTTGTATGTACACTTGTTCAAGTAAAAGACAGGATAGGAGAAGGGGCATGTGACATAGTAGAGCATTATAGGTGAATAAAGAAGCAACGTATATGCTTTGGTGACACAACAAATATCTTAGGAATCTATCTTAGAGCTAAAACAAGAGAATTTAGGAGTTAAGTCTGGAACAAAGGAGTACATTATGAAAGGCAGGGAAGAGACTAGAAAGGGCTAGAGACATGCTAATCATGGAATTCAATGAAAGTGTCTTACATAAAATTATGCATTTGCTGAACGCATTTATTCTTGGGTTATTGAATTAATGGTCTAGTGTGTTCAGTCTTCCTGCTGATTTTGAAGAGTATGATTTCTTTTCTTTTTTTTTTTTTTTTTGTCTAAGTTCTGGACTGAATGCAATAAAAATGGTGATTGTATGTTATGATTATAAGAAAGGATAGATACAACTAATAATTCTTTTATATTTTTGCTGTGTTAAATATGCACAATAAATGAAATGTGAAGTTTTAGTTTACTGATTTTTGTCAATAAAACATAAGGTACTGCGGGGAAATGTGATGACTGGGAAAACATTTTCAGCCTTTATCATGGAGTAGGTTGTACCAGGAAGTAATGGAAAATATAATTGATACTGATGCATGGAAGACAAGTGTAGCTCAATTTTTCCCCTCCATCACACCCCGGTGTTGAGTCCCTTCAATCTTTCAACATGGCTATTCCCACTACTACTGCGGTCCAGATCTTTAAAGCTATCAACAAACTAAAATAAAAATTCTGTGGACCTGGAACATATATCAAGTTTCCTTGTTGCTAACACTGCCTATTGCCCCTGTAGTGCAGAACGGGGCTTTTCTCTTTTAGAAAGGTGTTTGCCTAGTTTATAAGAAGTTGTGTGGCCCTATACTTTATTGTACTGTGCTGGGCTATACTAAGTTTGTTGCAATCACTGTCTAGATTTTATGTATTGTCCTTGTTTTGAATGAGTTTGGATTTTCTTCACATTGTAAAGCAGCTTGAACTGAGCTGTATCTTATAGCACCACTGCTATAATTATTATTAATTATTAAAAAATTGCTATGAAATTGATTTCATACTCTTGTTTTGTAACTGGTTTGTGTTTCTATACTTTTCTGTGTTTAGCACAGACATGTTTTTTTATGCAGTCCTTCAAATTTAAACTGAATGTCTTGATCATGTTAATTTGCTTCCAGCTGACTATTCTTTCTACTTAATCTCTTTGGTAGTTTACCAGTTAAGTAGTTGCTACTGGTCTCTGTTCATAGGATCATAGGAGGTTACTAGCCCTTACAAGCCTAGCCAAGTTCAACCCATGTTCCCAAGGGTGTTTAGTTCAAGCAGATACTAAAATCATCACCTATTGCCCCCATTCAAGAGGGACACAAGTGGAACCCCTGGGGTAAACTTCTGGTTACCCATCCAATCATCCAAATTGCACTTAAATAGGGCCAATGAGGGGTTGAATAACAAGCTTGTCTCAAAGGAGGGGCAACCTCTGTGAGACAAATCTGTCTCTCCAGCAAGTTCTATTGATGTTGCATACCAGGTTAAGGTCCTTTGCATGAGTTTTCCATCTGCCATTTCACTTGCGAATGTGCAGCATTTCCATTAAAGCTGGGTCAGACTTTGCTCTATATGCCAGGCACAGGTCACCCTCTGAGCAGTCTGTATGACACATAGATCTTGAAGACCCTGAATTTTTTATGTAAGGAACCTTTTGTGGTCCCTGCATTTGCTGCATGTGTTTGGAAAGGAACATATCAAAGGGAAAGTTGTACTCTACTATTGGTCTGATGAGGGAAGAGTACGGGGGGGTTATAACCTCTTTTTTTCTCTGGAGGCAATGCCCTTACTAATGAGATGAGCAATATAAAATGCCCTTCTTACCACTGTGGAGACATGGTGATCAAACTTAAGGTTGCTGTCAACCTGTGTGCCCACATCTATCACCACTGACTGTGTGCTTAGGGTATCGCAATCGATGTAATTTGCAGGAACGTCACTCTTACCGAAGGGGCGATGATGCATTTTTCTGCATTAAGTTTAGGACCATGAGTTTGGCACCAATCATTAGTCTGTGTAAGACCTTCTTGCAGGATTTTGACATTGCTGGGGCTTCAATGATCACTCACAGTTTGCAGTCATCAGCAGACTTTGCCAGCCACTATCCTTTAGTTGTAGCCTATACTTTGTAGAAGTAGATTCCAAACAGCAGGGGTCCCAAAACCGATCCCTGTGGAACACCACTGGTAACGGGTCTGCTGGAGGAGGTGGAGTCTCCTATTTTGACCATATGAGGTTCTCTGTACCTTGTAATTTTGAATTTCTGGTCAGTGAGGATTACAGTCAGGTACAAGTATCAACCATCTTTGAATCATAGATTCATTGATTCATAGGACATACAAGGCAAACGTACCAAAGGCCATGTGCAACTTGCCAGTAACCAGTGGCTCTAACACCCTTTACCAGGATGGTATACCTTGTAAATAAATGTTATTACTTGTACTCTAATTCTAGCATGGAGCAACCATATATTTTGGACAATATTTGCCTTTGTCAGTCATGCGTAGAATTTAGGTGAGAGGAAGTGCTCAATAATATACAAGTGTTGCACTGCTTTTACTGAATTACTCTGGTCTTTTCCTAACAGATGGTAATGACTCAGTCTTATATTACACCTGTACCAGGAACACAATGAATGCCTACTCAACAGGTAATGTGCAGCAATTATCTACCTGCACATAATGGATTCACTTGGGTGAATGTCTCATTTTGGTGCTTATACATACCAGGAAACGTTACTGAAGGGTCATTTTGGGGAAATATTTAATTTTGGTGCTTTTGCATACATCACCATTTTATTGAAAGGGTCACTTGGGTGAATGCTTCATTTTGGTGGTTGTACATACTAGGAAGTGTTAGTGAAGGTTTGTTTGGGGAAGTGTTTCATTTTGGTGATTGTGCATACTTCGGCATTTTACTGAAGGGGTTGCTTGGGTGAATGCTTCATTTTGGTGGTTGCACATACTAGGAAATGTTACTGACGAGTTGTTTGGGGAAATGTTTCATTTTGGTGCATGTGTATATGTGAACATACTAATGAAGATGTTTCTTGGGGAAATAATTCACTGTCTATCAGGGAAGTGCTTGTGCATACACGGTCAGATGCTGAAGTGACTTCTGGGCAAAATAGTTTATTGTGTCATTTTGGTGCTTGTGCATACAGAATGCAAACAACTGAAGGGGTTACTGGGGAACATAGAAATTAATTCTGCTAATTACATATGGTTACATTTCTTATAATACAGCACAAAAAATTAAATACAGTGTAATATGTCACCATATAAGACATCAGATACAACAGTGCCTAATGTCTGGGTGGTATGAGAGGCTTAGTATTTTATTGCTGATTGTTGACATTGCTCAGCCAGATATTTTGGACAATATTTGTACATTTTTTCCTTCTATGTCTTATTGTAACCAGAAGGATGGTTAGGTGAGATAACATAAATTACTACTTTTTGACTAATTATTACACGGATCAACCAGATAAGTTTGACATTTCTGCTTGTATTATTCAATTTCTGATTATACTCAGTAGTTGCCTGAGTGAGATAAAGGTTATTACTTGCTGACTACTAACAGCGTGGAGCTGTCATATATTTTGGGCATTTTTCCTGGCTTTGTCAGTCATGTGTGAAATTTAGGTGGGAGGAAAGGCTCAGTAATATACAAGTGTTGTACTATTTTTACTGAATTACTCAGGTCTTCTCCAAACAAATGATGATGAGTCTGCGTTTCATAACAGCTGCACAAGGTAATATAATGAATGCCTACTGAACAGGTTATGTGAAGCAATTATCACCTGTGTCTGAGCATGCATAACTTTGCAGTAATGAAATGCAGGTCATTATCACATTAACAATAAGTGCATTTACAAAATAGTACTGAGTCATTATCACTTTTCAGCTAAAACTCTCAGCAGCTGTCACTGTTATTCACATAAGTAGAAGTCGTTATCACATTGATTAATGCACAAGTCAGATTTGGGTTTTTGTCTACTTGTAGTCATTTCAAGGCACCCCCCACCAGTTTCTTTCTGTCATTTTGACAATTTGTTTTACACGCAGTAAAGTCCCCATTGTGGTAGGGTTGCCACCTTTTCAAATGCCCAAAGTGGGACATTTTTGGCACAAACAGATTTTGCAGGCCGAAACATACCCATGGCCAGTACAAAGGACAGAGCTTCACTTTTTTGCCTAAATAAAGGCTTATTCTTGTAGCATTTTAGTTGTTTATTCTGTTTCTTATAACATTTAGGGGTTTTAGATACAGAATAACTGTTTTATGCAACTATTACATAAAATATAGGAAATAATTTTGTCCTAAAAATCTCAGGACATTTGCCATTTTATAACTTTTTTGCAGGACACAACTGCCCAAAGAGGGACTGTCACTCGCAAAGTGGGACAGGTGGTAACCCTACACTGTGGTTATATGCTTTATATTTTTGTGAACTACTGCAATTGAACATCATGTCATGTAATAATTTTATGTATAACACAGTTTCTATGTAGTTTTCTGGTGTGTTGCTTTTCCAATGCCTGTCTGCAGGTATATAACATCAGAATGTTGTATACTGTTGTGTTTTTTCAGGTGTAATTTCAAGTGGAAAGTAACACGTCCCCCAAATGAAGATGCCGTTTGTGGAGGAGAAAGCAAGCAGCATTTACCTGTTGGGTGAGGAAACAGACTCTGATGGTTGCAGCAGTGATTCAGACATGGGTATGTACCTTGAAACACCATGTAATGCCAACCAGAGTGAGGATGAAAACTATGCTACAGATGATGAGATTCCACTCGCACAACTGCATGAGAAGGCCATTGCCTGTGATACGGATGATGCCCCTGTGCCAGCCATTCCTGACAGACCACTATGACTTGCAACAGAAGACCTAAACAATAAGGATGAAACTGACCATGATAGTGAGGATGAGGTACCACTTGCACTCCTAAGGAAGGGTGCCACACACAATGGTCACCCAGTGCAGTGTGGTTTTGACACAGATGACGAATTGCCTTTATCTGTGTTCAAGAAAGCGCATGATATCACTGACAGACCTATGAAGTCCTCCACAGACCATGACAGTGCAAGTGCTGACAAGGATGTGGATGTTCCTTCAGCTGTACATGAGGTTCATAGTAGTCCAGGGTATGTGGATTGGGATGGAGAAAAGCCACTAGATCTGAGTCTAAGTAGCTCCTTATCAAGAAAGGATATGGCTCTGCCTCAGCAGGGAATGTCTGTTATTACTTCACTGTGGTGGCAGGACAGGTAGCTTACATCCTTCTAAGTTGGGAACTGCTGACTGAGGGCTCAGTGTCTGTTATTTTAAAAGTGTATTAGTTCTGGTTTAACCACTTGGGCTTCAGGCCAGTTATTTTACATTAAGAAGGTTCGTGGTCTGCACTCTTGTGGGAGGAGAGGCTGGACTCTGCCCTTCTCAGCTGGGAATTTCTGGTTAAAGGCTTATAGTGCCTGCATATTTGAACTGTTTCTTACTGAAATTGGTACACCTTGTTTGCTGTAGCATAGACTAGATCCAGGCCTGCTGAATCTAGCTTTGTTTGTATGCTTGTTGTTTGTTTGCTTGTTATTTCCCTGAAACGCTAATTACACCTAAAACGCGGCTTTTCGGTGCTTCTGTGGATCCCTAGTGATATCTGCATTGCTTACTGTACTTATTTCCTTGTTTCACTTGAAAGAAAGTTACTGTTTGTCGTTTTTGCATTTAAGTTACCTGTAACACATTGCATTTATGTTACCTGGCACTTGCTCACTAAGTCAGCACTAAAAAATTAAAAGCACTACACCCTCACAAACTCCCCTTGAGTACCTTGTTCCCCATTGGCCCTTTTTTCAATTAAAAAGGAATTCCCAGTACTATTCTAGCATGTCCAAATCTAAGTTGTCAATCTCCTCTCCGGTCCAGCTGGTGAATCTGGGAATCTTGAGGCAATGTTACAACTGCCTCATGTACACAAGCAACCCTCTCCTCCTCCCAACAAATTCCAACACATGTGAGAGATGCAACCATATAGCCAAACTGGAGGCTAAGATCTCTCAACTCAGTACTGGCGTAACCAGTCAGGAGGAGGAAGGAAACCACACTCACTACAATTCCAGTCTCACATAGACCTACCACGACAGCAAACCAAACACATAAACACACAAAAACATACTCGGAGGCTCTAAATAAAAATCTGCCTAAGCAGCAGAGACCTCCAAAGCAGACACCCAAGCAACCGCTACCCCAAAACAAAATACGTGCAACACATAGCTTACAAAGCCAGTGTGCTGAACAGTCACAGCCCTTAAGGCTAAACAACACACCTGATACACTTGTAATAGGTGACTCTATCGTCAGGCACACTGACGTCCCGCTCACCAGGCTGAACAAGGAGAAGGTCACGGTGAGCTGCCTGTTGGGTGCTAGGATCCGCCACATAACACAAGCACTCAGGTCACTCCAAGGCAAGTACAAATATGACTCAGTCATTGTCCATGCTGGTGTGAATGACCTGAGACATACCTCCCTGGACTACATGAAAAGAGACATAGAGGAGCTCTCTGAGCATATAGCCCAGGCCGGTATGACCCTGACCTTGAGTAGCATCTTACCCTCACCAAGAATGATGCCACAATATGAAGACAAGATGATCAATTTCAACAATTGGCTTAAGTATTGGTGTCATTCAAAGGGGATCCAATGCCTGTCAGCCTGGGATGACATGCTCGACAAGCCATGATGCTTCGCTAGGGACGGCTTGCACCTGTCACCCCTGGGCTTTCGGATATTGACATAGGCTCTTGCTAACCCCATAGTGCCTTTTTTAGGCAAGGCTCAAAAGACAAACCCACCTCCATAGGTATCACAAGGGATAAGAAACTAAGGGTAATGCTACTCAATGCCAGAAGTCTAAACCTCAAGATGCATACACTCGAAACTCTCCTTAGCATGGAGAACATCGATATCTGTGCAGTAACAGAAACTTGGTTCAAGGCTCCCGAGAGCACCCCAGCACTACTAGGTTATACCTCATACCATGCTTTTCGGCCCCAAAACTTGGACCGAACCAGAAAAGGAGGGGGAGTATCAATATTCGTCAAAGATACCCACACCTCCAGGTTGGTGGCACAGCACGAAGCATCAGAGACTATCCATGTGCAATTAACAGTGGGTAAAACTGCCTTCCAGTTTATAGCCTGCTACAGACCACCCTCCCAAACCCAGGAACCCCACTCGGCCTTCCTGAGAACACTGGAAAATATGAAGGTCTCTCCAAACACCATTATATTGGGTGACTTCAACTACCCAAACATAGACTGGGAGCATTACTCTAGCTCCAACACCCTAGCCCAAAGGTTCCTAGAATTTATAAACTCAAATGCTATGGAACAACTTGTTACCACTCCCACAAGAGGGGAAAACATACTGGACCTGATCATCACCAACATGGGAACTCTATGCTCCAGACCAGAAGTGTATCCCTCACTGGTAAGATCAGACCATAAACTAATCTCACTGGATATTCACATCCTGACCCCTCCCCCTGCCCAGAAAACCACAGTGAAAAACTTCTCTAAAGCAAATTTCAGACTCCTCAAAACCGAGGTGGAATCCTTCAAAGCCCCCGGGCCTGTGGAAAATACAGCCCAGACCGCAGAATCCTTTATAAACGCATTCTATGAACACCTTCAGGAATGCATGGATCATGCAATCCCAAATAAAACCAAGACCCAATCCTCCAAAGGCAGACGTCCTGTCTGGTGGATCCCAGCCATAAACAAACTATACAATAGAAGGAGGAAGCTACTACATGATAGAGCAAAATCCCAAAAAGGGAAGGCATCTCTGATCAGTATTAGCAAAAAACTACGTGCACTCATAAAATCGTCTAAGGCCAGCTTCAAGAGAAATATTGCACAGGACACTAAGGATAATCACAAGGTTTCTTTAGTTATGTTGGGAACCTGGGTGGGAATTCCCAGATATGTTCAGAATTAGTCCAAAATGACAAAAAATACACCAAACCCACAGACATTGTCAACATCCTAGCTGACAGGTTCAGCGCAAACTTCTCCCCCCCCTTCCCACCAAAAGGGCAAATATCTATCCCAGCAGAGTGCTGCCCCCCTGACATCTCAGATGCTCAGGTAAGAGCCGCCCTCTCATAAGCAAAAAACACAGCATCAATCGGACCAGACGGTGTCCCGGGCTGCATCTTACATGAACTCCAAGAAGAGCTAAACCCAAACATAAAACTACTGTTCAATCTCAGCCTTACTGCAGGATATGTACCCAAAGAGTGGCGTACAGCAACAGTGGTCCCTCTCCACAAAGGTGGTGCCTCAACGGATCCTGGAAACTATCGCCCCATAAGCCTGACTAGCTTGGTCTGCAAAGCTATGGAAAGGATCATCATGGACCTCATAAATAAAGATATTGGGGACCTACAGACACTGGATCCTACCCAGTTCGGCTTTGTTAAGGGCAGATCCTGCCTCTTAAACCTGGTTGATTTCTTTGAAACAGTCACCAAGGCCATTGACGAGGAGAAGGTGGTCCACACAGCCTACCTGGACCTCGCAAAAGCCTTTGATACAATACCCCACTCGGGCATTATAGATAAGCTCACCAGCTTAAATATAAACCCCTATGTCACTAGATGGGTTGCAAACTGGCTCAAGGACAGAACCCACATGGTTAGAATTGCTGGAGCCATGTCAGACTCCAAACGAGTTACAAGTGGCGTCCCACAAGGCTCAGTCCTGGGACCTCTCTTGTGCGGTATATATTTCTCGGAGGTACAGGCCAAAACGGAAGGACTGTGGCTGACCAAGTTCGCAGATGACTGCAAACTGGGCACCATAATCGACTCTCCAGCCGACACAAGCATCCTCCAAAAGGGCCTCATAGAAACAGACAACTGGTGCCAGAGCCATGGCCTCAAGCTAAACGCCAAAAAGTGTATAGTCATCCCCTTTGGCAAAAACAAAGTGCCCACAAATTACCACATAGGTGGTAATCCATTAAGTACAGAAGAAGTAATTAGGGACCTGGGGACCCAAGTTGATAGCAATCTCTCATTTGACAACCACGTGGCCAAAGTGTTTAGAAAAACATTTTATATAGCCCACCTAATCATGAAGGGATTCACATCTAGATCAGGGGAGGTCATCGTGCCACTTTACTCATCCCTCATCAGGCCCATAATTGAGTACAATGCCCCTTTTGGGATGTAACTTAGCAGATACCTGCAGCAACTGGAAAGACCCCAAAAGTACCTCACCAAGAGGATCAAAGGGCTCAAACAGATGCCATATGCTGCCCGGTTAAAGAAACTCCAGCTCTACTCAGTGGCATACCGCCTGCTCAGAGGTGATCTGTGCCTGATGTATAAAGCCATTTCTAACCCGGAATTAATGGACATGCTGCACCTCAGAAAATCTAAATCCCATCCAGCTATGTGCTCGAGAGACTTGAACCTCAGCACTGAAATAAATAGGACATGCTGGAGGGACAGATTCATAACCTAGAGGCTCCCTTCACTGTGGAATAAAATCCCAGTCCAGGTTAGGCAGAGTCCCTCATTGACTCTCTTCAAGAGGAATCTTGATGAGTGGATGGGAGATTGTAGGTTTACCTCGGGTATCACTTCTGTGTCACTGTTAGACAGAGGCACAGTATACTAACCTCGAAAAAGGGCATAGCAAAATTAATTTAAAATAGGTGGCGAAAGCCAAACACACTCTGGCTAGGCTTATAAATGCCCCAGGGCAGATAGCCTAGTATGAACCTATGAACCTATAACAAGTTCATGCAATACAGTTGCTACTGACACTAATGAAAGAGCACCATCACTGAACCATGTTGTAATTTTGTGTGGTCTGACATAATCCTTTGTCAGAACTGGGGACATGCAAACAGCCAACGGGCAGCACACAAGGCCAGACTGTTACAGAATGGGTTCATGTATGGATTGATGCTCAGGGTTGTCGAATCTACAATTAGCCACAACAGCCTCACTGCCGAAGATAATCACATTTTCAGAAATGGCGGAGTTCACCTAAATGAAGATGGTACTGAATGGTTTGAGTGATCTGCACAATGGCATGATGACAGCAATGCATGACATACTGGCAACATGCACCTAGTGACAAAAGTTGGAAATCAACCATGACCAAGTAGGAGCAGTATGGTAAGTGACAGTCTATTACATTTCATGACAACCTTTTTCACTACTTAGAACATGGTTAAATAATTGTAATTGTACCTCTGCTAGGGAACATGTTAACATGCTAAGTAATACCTCATTTGAAGACAGTGTTAGTCCACACAATGTGGTAAAAGAACTGTGCCTGTGGACTTTACACATGTACAGATATCAAGATTTGTTTAGGATGGAGGTTATGAAAATTATGATTTTTTTAATATTTTGGTAAATAACTCTGCTAGGGTGGCATGTCAATGTGCTAAGTAATACCTCATTTTGAAGACAGTGTTAGTCCTTACAACTTGGTAAAAAAACTGTGTCCATGGGCTGTACACATGCACAGATATCACAGTTTAGGATGAAGGTTATGAAAATTATGAAATTTTTTTCATATTTTGGTAAATAACTTTACAAGGGAGTATGTCAGCATGCTAAGTAATACCCCATTTTGAAGACAGTGTGAGTCTGTACAACATGGTAAAAAAACTGTGCCCATGGGCTGTACACATGCAGAGATATCACAGTTTGTTTAGGACTTAGGTTATGGAATTTTTTAAAAATATTTTGGTAAATAACTTTGCTAGGGAGCATGTAATTGTGCCACGTGATGCCTCATTTTGAATACAGTTCCAGTATGTACAACATGGTAAAAAACTGTGGCTGTATGCTGTACACATGTACAGATATCACAGTTTGTTTTGCTAGGGAGCATGTAATTGTGCCAAGTACACATGTACAGATATCACAGTTTGTTTAGGACTAAGGTTATGAAAATTATGATTTTTTTTCATATTTTGGTAAATAACTTTGCAAGGGAGCATGCCAATGTGCTAAGTAATGCCTCATTTTGAAGACAGCATTAATAGTTACAACATGGTAAAATAATTGTGCCTGTATGCTGTACACATGTACAGAAATCAAAGTTTGTTTAGGACTTAAGTTATGAAAATTATGATTTTGTTTTATATTTTGGTCAATAACTTTACTAGGGAGCATGTCATTGTGTGAAGTAATACCTCATTTTGAAGACAGTGTGAGTCCTTACAACATGATAAAATAACTGTGTCTGTATGTTATATACATGTACAGATACCACAGTTTGTTTAGTCTTGTAGGATTATGAAAATTATACATGTGCAATATTTCTCATTATTATGCCCATATCTTTGCATGGGAGCATGGTGATGACACAAATGATGCATCATTTTGAAGCTGACATTGAACCACACAACCTGTACACTAATATGTAGTCTCTGTCTGTTACAGGTGATGAGATGTTATGCTTTGTTTATTTATCAATTATGATAAATATGACAGTAATCATATTTCTGTGAATATCTCCATAACCAAGCATCATACAGTAATGGTTATGGTATAATTTTAAAGCTGACATTCATACAAATACATTCATTACAATGTGTATGGGTCTACATGGTGCATTCACCAAGATATTGTGATTTGTTATACCAAAAAGGTAAAAAATATGCACAATATCAGCATTCCTTGACAAATATTTAATCGTGACTTCAATATGCACTGTCAGCATTTACACTCTTCAAAAGGTCAGTGTCTGATGAACAACTTTTGCATTTACATTTTTAGTCTAGCTCTTATGGTTAAAGAGTTATGAACATTTGTTTTCTGTATGGTATTACAAATGGCTTATCTGAAAATGAGCTTAGGCTGCACTGTTGTTCCTACGGTGGAAGTAAGCAGGCAGCATTTTCTGAGCTGCTCTGGAGTGAATGAGTTAATGAACACAACCTGTGACTTGTGTGCTGCTTACTTACATTTCCAACCTTACATCTAACACTTTGTAGATCTAACCTGACACACCCAGTGGAAGTAAGGGAACCTGCAGTGTTATTTTGTTTTCCTTCTCCCTATCACTAATCATTCATGGTTGCAATCCATTAAAAACAAACACTGAGGGAGTGCTTGCACTATGTTTACATCTCCTACATGGAGCCAAATTTTTGGGATTAAGCAATTCTAATGAGTTCACACCTCATTTGCATATTCACTATGCTAACAGCCCGAATCTACACCATATAAAAAGGCAACCATGTAGCTAGGCAAACTGATGGTGAGGAGACTTGTTTATGTTGGGAAGACTGCAGATAAAGCTATTTCTTCAGGCTATATCAGTAGAGAGGAGTACTGAACTTCAGAAGGTATGCTTCCATTTGGTCAGCTACATACTGCATATGTTAGAATGTATTTAAGAAAAATCTGAAGCAAAGGCTTTTATATTTTTATCTGTATGCATTAGATAGAAGTGTATGGACGGATTTGGGCATATTTGCCAAGCCATTTCAGAGGTATACTTGATTGCCAATACATGAAAATGGAATGCTGCTTGGTAAATATGTACAAATGTTTCAGGGACAGTTCCTTTGGAAACACTTTTAGCATTTTAGATATGGTTTGTTAGCAAAATGCGTCATTTTTCCTGTTCTTTTTTTAGGGGGGGGGGAGGTAAGTTACTGTTATGGCACAAACAAGGATATGTTGCTCTTGTTACTTTCCTTGTTTTGCGTCCTGCCTGTTCATATTTCACATTTATAGAATGTTGTATGTTTCTACAGGGGGTAAGATTGAGTGGCTATTCTGCTTTATCTGGAATCAGTTATTCAGTACTTATGTGATACTTATATGTATCATCCTTCTATTGTCTTTTAGGACACCTAGGAATATGCCACCCAGGCATGTTAATCCTCAGAGACTTCATCTTCACCAATGCTGAGAACCAGGTCATAGTTGATGCCTTTAGACAACATGGTGCTTTCCTGCTGGAAAGGGGATGGGGAGATATGGCATGTAGGATGCAAATTTGGCAACAGATAGTTGTTGATCTGAATGCTGTGGGTGACCATGGCAGGACATATGAGCAGGTGCATCACAAGACCACTGACATGATCACATCTGCATGGAGGAGCAGCTGTAGTGGGCTGTGACCAGATTGGTATCAGGGGAGGGGCTACTAGGGAACCACCACTAACACCCAATGAAGACTTCCTGGCCAATATCAGGGATCCAGACAGTTTACAGGAAAGTGCAGTACAGCATGTCCTGGATGTGGGAGCAACAGTGTCAGAGACAGCAAGCATGTCCCACCTGATGTCAGTGTATCAGTAGACTCTGATGATGGTGATGGCCAAACTGAGGCACAGTTGGGGGATGCAAAGGTTGAGTCTGACACTGAAGTTGACATATAGCCATCCCATGCAATTCCATTGGACACAGCCAGTAGACTTACACCTGCCCATTCCAGTGAGACCACAGATATTGGAGCAGTGGAGGGCGAGGCCATTGATCAGGGAAGTGTGGCGACAGTGGCTTCAGTGTCTGTTGAGTCTGGCCATAACCAAAGTGTGGGTGAGGTGCCACACAGGATGGTTGACAGTGGTGCTCAGAGGGGGCCTGCTGTCCCTCCTTCACCTGGTGCAGGTGTCTCTTCCTGTGCCATTCAATGTATGTGTAGGGCCATTATGGATGCACAGGCATGGTCCCTTAGGTGCTCCAGACAAATGCTCAAGGTTGTAGATGTGGCACAGTCTGACATGCGTGACTGTCTCCACTATGTTGCCAATTCAGTGGATAGGATGAATGACACGTTGGAAAGAGTGGTGTCTGTGATGGAACATCTGCTGGGAGGAGAACTGCAACCGAGTGAGCATAGTTCAGCCACATCATTTGCTGTCAGCCAATGTGGCCATGCTCAATCACGCACGGACAGTGCCAGTACTTCCACTGCTTCATCAGTGAGTGTGCATTCCAGACCTAGCTGTGACAGGCCATGGGGTCATGGTCCTGGGTGTCCCCATGAAGGAAGCTCATCCAGCAGACATCAGTCATGTTCAGGTAGCAGAACTGCATCTGACCGTGGGCATGGATGTGCCAGTGTAACTCCTGGCAGAGCCATTTCGCATGGTCAGGTATGACAATGATGAACTGCCCCCTCTGCCATGCATGGCTCATACCTGTTTGATATACCAAGATGTAGCTCCAGCACAGTGCTTGATTGTGTTCATGTTGACACTTGTACACCAATTTCACCTGGAGGACCCCTACAGACGCACACAACAGTTGCTCATTTTTTATCCAGCTGTCTGTCTGCTTCTCTTTCTTACTCATACACACTCACCGACCTTTTGAGTCAGCCTAGGCTTCCAGCCCCCTCCTCCAACAACACCCTGTGCAAGTGATAATAACTGTGCCATATCCCTGTTTTCTGTCTTTTGAATTCAGGGATACATAAGCTTTGTGTCTGATGCTCAGGATGTATAGCTAACCTAGTGCTTCGTATATCTGCATTTGTGGTGTTGAACTGTTAATTGTACCTTTGACATATATTGGCCTTGGAAAGTTAAACAATTGATAGCATCACAATTTCCCAGCCTTATAGTGAATGATCTTGTGAGGGTTGTGAAGTCAGAAACTGCAATGTGTATCATTACTTTCTAACTTCTCTCTGTAATGATTTTCTAGTACAAACATATGGTGCTAAACTGAGGGCATGCAGGGATCATCAGTATTTTTGAGAGGTATGACTATGTGAATCTTTGATGCCTGAGGCCTACTACTTAATAATGGACACATATAAGTCTAATACGTCTCTGCTGTCTCATGTTAAGGTACTTTCTGCACAAATCTCCTACCTTTTACTTGCTAACCAGACCAAATAATGAAATACAAGGATATGTCACACATTCATATTATTAAAGAATGCACTCTAGGTTCAGGACTTACCTTGTAAATGCAGCCATTGCCACAGTTTTAGTTCAGGGCTGACTCTGTCTGATGCAATCAGTATACAGCCAATATATGGGGAGGCAAAGGTTATGTGAGTTGCCTGGCATCAATGTTACTATATGTATGTGAGTAGGAGGAAGGTTTTAGGACCCTAGGTGGTGACTGTGCTATGCATTGTCTCTTAACCAATGCAAGGGCATACTGAGCATGCCTGCATCTGCCTACACCCACAACAGCTGGTGGTTCCCCCTCTGACTCCATCTGCCTGTGGCTGTGGTGCCCATGTTGGGATGTGTGCCTCTTCCCCTTGCTGATCCTGCTGAAGCTGTTTCCTCAGGATTATGTTGTGTGGCATGTCACATACTGTGAATATTTCTGTACATGTCTGTGGATTGTACTGCAGGGCTGCCCCAGATGTATCTAGCCACTGGAACCATGACTTCACCAGCCCAAACACATACTCTATGATATTTCTGTTTTGAGCGGTGCCTCATTATGGCATTCTTTCATGGGTGTGTGTGTATTTCTGATTGGTGTTATCAGCCATGGTTCTAGTGCATAGCCTGCATCCCGAAATAAATGACCCTGTGGGATATCCCCCCTAGCAAACTTCTGCTAATGTTGGGAGGTGTGCCAGATATGTGAGTCATGGTAACTGCCAGGGTTGTCAGCACACACATTCAAGATTATGCCCTTGGCATTACACACAACTTGGCATTTGATAGAGTGGTAGCCCATTCTGTTTATGTAGAGCCTACCCTATTCCTGGGTTGTGCCTTCACTTCTATGTGTGTGCAATCTATGGCACATCTTCAGGGTAGTGTGCTACACTGGAGAACTTCTGCATATTTCTGGCCCTCTCCTCAGAAGTATGGGGAAAATATATGTGGTCACTGGCATGTTGGAGCATAGCGTTTACAAATTGATGGAAGATCCTGGATGCCGAGGCCTGTGACACCCCCAGCATGTCCTCTGTTAGTCTCTGAAAGGTATCTCTAGCTAAGATTCTAAGGGCTACACATACCTTTGTCTCTACTGGGATGGATTCCCCTTGGTTGGGTCTGGCTCTGAGTTGAGGATGGCAGAGGTCACAGAGTTCCTGTAGTGTGTTCCTATCCAACTAGTAGCGCTCTATAATTTCCACATCATTTAGGTTGTGAAAAGTTAAACGGGGCCTGAAAATTCTTCTCCTTCTCAGGCTAGGGCTATTAGCATCATCAGCAGCATTGGCTTTAGCCTCTAGCACATACAAATGAATTAAAGCAGAAGTAGCACCTAACATTCTAACCATGTAGACTCCTTTCAATGGCTGTATTCCAAAAATTTTGGAATTCACAAGAAAAAACAGCATGGAGCCTACATGGATCCTTTATAGCTTGTTGAATAGCTCCACCATGTTGGATTAGCTGATTAGCATGCAATTCAACTGCTTATGTTGTAATTAGCATGCAATGGTGTTTACCTTGTTTGTATGCCTCTACATGGCACTTACTGAATCTAAAAGTGTCCACGGCGTGACATGCACATGGTGAAAATGACCATGTAGGCTTTATTGAATCCACCCCTAATGTTTTGTCCATTGTGTAATCCATGATATTTTTGAGCTTCACTGGTGAGCTGCCATAAGAACAGTACTTACCAATTTACACATTACATGGGTGCACTTGAAAACTAAAGGGCATCTTGAGGCCAGTTTTCTGCTGACAGTGTTACTTTTGGTCTCTGGATAGTTGGGCATTCTGATTCACTACCATGGAGTGCATTGCTGCCCTAAGAAAATGGTGTAGTGGGAAAGCAATTAAATGTGAATTGAGTAAAAAGTACTGTACACTATCTCAAATAGGTTATAAGTAACTTAAATGGAGACAATGAAAGAATAATCTCTAGTTTATAGGAGAGGAGAAATTAAAGAATGCCTGAAATCCGATAGGAAATAATTATTTTTCTAGGAACTAGTAACATTAAGGATGACCCATGAATGTGCCATGTAGGGAATCAACCAACAGCTGAAAATAATAAAGCCATAGTACTTATCAGAGAATAATACTCTGCTAAACAGTTTAGTTTTGTAGCTCAAAATACTTTGGACAGTGGATACAAGATGGCTAGAAGATAATGTATGTTTGCTATTTGAAATATGTTTTCTCAATTATAGGTCTGCTATTGCAAATGAAAATGATTAAAGTCTATTGCTAAGCTTTCTAGTTATCAACATTAAATTGTATGTAGCAAACAGCAGATCTCAAGGCTTTCCTTGAGATACTGCTAAGCTTTCTAGTTATCATAATTAAATTGTATATAGCAAACAGCAGTATCCCAAGGAAAGCCTTATATGAAAAAGATGTGACAAGTTATAATACAGAAAAGTTGTTAGAAGGACCTCCTGGATCACAGGACAAATGTAGTGTGTAAGCCTTTGCAAGCTATTCCACAGACTGAATAGTGCAGGAAAAAAATAGAACTTGTGTGTCTAGATTTGATTAAATCACAGTGAGCACATTCATTGTCCTGGTAAGCATCGTAACAGGAAATTATAGAGTATGTACACTGAGACTGAAGATATAGCTAATCTACTGGCTAATAAATTCAGCTCAAACTTTACTGCTCACTCCCCTCTATTTATCCCACAAGATATTGAACCCAGCTCTCCAGCTATCACACAAGACATAGTCTTGAAAGCACTATCAAAAGTTTAAAATACTGTATGGGTCCTGATAATATCTCTGGATGCATCTTAAATAACATGAAGCACAAACAATTTAGCCAACCCCCCCCCCCCAACAACACTGTTCAACCTCAGCCTCCAAACAGATTTCGTACCAAGTGAATGGAGAACAGTTACAGCCATTCCCCTGCATAGGTGAGGACCTTCCACACCCCCAAGTAATTATAGACCCATAAGTCTGACCAGCCTCATATGCAAAGCCATGAAAAGACTTATCATGGAACTAATCAATAAGGGTATAGGGAACCTCCAACCACTGGACCCATCTCTATTTACATATGTCAAGGGCAGGTCATACTTACTTAACCATGTGGATTTATTTGAAAAGGTCACCAAAGAAATGGATGAAGATAAAATGGTACATACCTCATACCTCAACCTAGCCAAGGCTTTTTACATAATCCCCTACTGGAGCAAAGTAGAAGAGCTAAATTAACAGTGAATAAACCTCAGCTTCACCAGCTGGATTACCCAGCTGGTTCACAGGTAGGATGCAGGAGATAAAATAGGGAAAGCTACCTTCACAAAGAGACCAGTCACCAGTGGAATCCCCCAGGGTTCCATGTTGGGACCTCTCCTGTTTGGCATTTACTTCTCTAAAGTAAAAGCCAATACCAGAGGGCTTTGGCTGACTAAGTTTGCAGATGACTGCAAACTAGGATCAGTTATTGAATCTCCAAATGACTTAGCCATCCTGCAGGATGGTTTGTCCCAAAGAAATAACCAGTGCCAGAATCACAGACCGAAACTAAATGCCAAAAAATGCATTATTGTATCCTTTCAGAAGTCATCTATCACAGGGAACTGCTACATTGACAATACATCCCTGAGGGTTGACCCAGATGATCAGGATTCTGAAACTTATGTGGACAATGACATACCTTTTGACCATCATTTCCACTTCTAAAGAAAGTTCTTTTACATTGTCAGCTTATAAACAAAGGAATTGTGACTAGTTCTACAGATGTCCTTGTCCCCCTTTACTCAGTCCTCATTAGGCCAGGCATTGAGTATAATGCCCCTTTTGACGTGTATGTGTCCAGACACATGCAACAATGCAAACACCCACAGAGATACCTTACTAAAAGGATATAAGGCCTAAACAATATGTCCTACATAAACTGTATCAAAATCCTGTCACTATACTCGGTATCCTACAGACTGTGAGGTGGAGACCTGTGTCTAGCATACAAGTCATCTTCTGTCCTAATACCACTGGACCTACTGCAGCAAGTCAAATGGCATCAGAAATACTCAGTCCAGGGATCTAAAGCTCTTCTGCAACATCAACAGAACAATCTAGAGGGACAGGTATATCTCACAGAAGATACCACACCTCTGGAACAGACTCTCCATCCATGTATAACAAAACTCATCTCTGTCCATATTCAAGTGGATCTTGGATCTAAGGATGGGTACTAGAAAATTTACCTCAGGACTGACCCTGTACTACTAACGGATAGAAGCAGCTCCTAAATGCTTTATCCCACACATAGGCCCCCTTGAATTATCTATGGTATGATCCCAGTTTCTGTCACTAGGGATAACATATAATTACTGACCGTGGGATGGGTAATGTCAGTTTAACACCAAATGAGATAGGTCAGTTCAAGCACCAAAAGGAAAACTGGCTAGGTTTAAAATAGCCCACAAGGGCAGCTAGCCTAATGCTTACCTATGAACCTATGATCCTATGATATGGCCTACAGAGAACTCTGCACATAAAAAGTCAATCTAAAGAGAAAGAGGTGTTTCGTGGTCTGGTTGCTAGGAAAAATAACATACTTTTGAAAATTACTCTGTAGCTAGTATAATCTTCCTTTATGACAATAACAAAAATGGCAAATTAACTGAATAAATGTTTTCTGTATCATAAGAAAAAGATATGTACATTAAGACTTAAAATCAGAATGGATTTGAATAAACACTTAAAATGTTGGATAAGAAACTGGCATGGAAACACAGGGTAAAACTAAAATGATATAATTTTCATGGTAAAACATGACTGTTTGAGATGAGCTATGTTCTTTGCTTTCTAATTCATAGAGCTTAATTCCACCAGAGACTTTTAAGTCCAAGCAACACATGTAGATGTTTAGTGTCACTTTTTTAAGTCCAAGCAACACATGTAGATGTTTAGTGTCACTTTCTTAAGTGATATATAATGAATGTTAACAAATAGTAAACCAACGGTGGAGGCAACCATGCAGCAAACACAAACACTGTCAGTGATAAAATTAACTTCTTGCTTTAATGGTGTACACAGGTAAGCGCTTTCACATTCGCTTCATCAGACCAAAAACACCACCTCTATAATCCACGCCTTATATAGTCGACAGACTAATGTAATATACTAATTAAGGCAAATTAAAAATTCTGTACAACATACATACAAAAGAGTATATAAGACATGTTTAAATCACAAAAATAGTAAATACAGACACCGAAATGTAATGCCAAATGCTGACACATTCTAATGAATATGTCTATACTAATAATGTTACATCAATAAAAGCTGGCATAAGGAAATCTAACAAAAAATGTAGCAAAAATATTAATATATAGTGTCAAGAGAACCCATGTCGCTCATAAAAGGTAGCAAAGGGGGAGATGTAGCCAAGGGAGGCAAATCATGATAATCCCATAAATTATCTTCGGGATTTCAATATGGGTTTAAGGGAGGCCCTCTCATTAAGCTCCCTACCTCTATCAGCTCTAAGCCTTAGTATCCAATTGGCCTCCTTTTTCTCGGTGCCATTTCTTATGTCCCCTTGTCTAATGATGGGTATGACTACATCTATAGCCATGAAACTAAAAGTGTGCTCTGCACCTAAAGCCATAACATGTTTAGCTAAGACGTTGTTAATATAGTTCACCCTAATGGCATATAGATGTTCCCTTATTCTGGTACGAAATGCTCTATTGATCTTCCCAATATAAAAAGAGGAACATAAATTACACACAGCCAAACAGACAACGTGTGGAGTGTTACAATTTGCTGCTATTTTAAACCTATGTTCCTTGCCAGTGTCTAGATGGATAAAACAAGCACTGGTGTTAATAAAGCTGCAGAAATTACACTTCCCACAAGGGGTGGTGCCTGTACTATCACTGAAAGCACCTCTATGTGTAGTCTGACATAATATTCTTCTAAGGTTGGGTTTGTTCTTAAATCTAAATGCAGGTTTTTCATCAACGATGTTCCTAAGGTCACTAATTGTAGTAAGAATCTTCCAATGGTTGTTAATAATATCAAAGATAGTCCCATTATCAGTAGTGTAAAACATGGGGATTCTGACACCCAAATGTCCTCCTTTCCTGGATATTGGGGAGTGCTGACTGCCACTGCTTTCGTGTAGTAAGTAGATTTTTTTTTCTTTGTGGTTAGATTAATCTTATGAAGAAAGACATCTGCCCATGCTGCCAACAACATGGTTTTAACTGATTTTCTGGATCACAGAGTGGACAACTTGAGAGGCAGGACAGAGTGGTCCAAGGGCAGCCTTTCATTTTCCAGGGTTTATGGGGCTGGGAGACTTGTTGCAGCTTCACAACTATCTGGTAGATGCTAGGGAATGGCCACATGTTGTAATGTCACATAGTGGAGCATGTTAATAAACATCTTGGCATGAGTATGTGCATGGAAGTATGCTTGCACACTCTGGTATGATAAGCATGTGTGCCAATGAAGAACAATGGTGAAAGTACAGATAAGTCTGACGCTATCACCTACCACAATACCATGACCCTAGTCTCCTACTATCTGCCTGTGACCCCCTCCATTAAAAATATACTTGAGAAATGAATAAATGGAATAATGGTGAGGCTACCAGAAGGCTAGATGATGGGCACCAAAAAAATAGAAAGAAAAACTTTTTTCTTTATGAAGGTTCTGTCATATACCCAGGACACGTTATCAGCTGAATACCCTTCCCTCTACCTTCTGCTCTTCTCCTTTTCTACTTAGACCCAGTACACTCCTTAGCTCAAGACCAGAGCCACTCTCACCATTTGGACTCTGATTCTTTCATTGGAATTTACTTTGCAGCACTATTGTATATTTGATGTTACCGGCTAGTTATCATCTCCTTTCTAGTGAATGAAATAAATCTCAGTGGTTCTAAGTGCCTGTTTCACCTTACCCACCACACACACAGACACACACGCACACACACACACACACACACATACACACACACACACACACACACACACACACACACACACACACACACACACACACACACACACACACACACACACAAACACACACACTTTTTCCTTCATTGTTTTTCACTGAAAGATGAAGTCACACTGTAATGAACAGCCAGATAGATAGTTTTAGTTACATATTTCTAGAATGGTACTGAAAACATAGGATCATATGATATTACTAGGCTAATGGCTCTGGGGCCCTTACTAGCCTAGCCAAGAGTTTATCCCCAGAAAAGAAACCACAATCAGCACCTGTCTCCCCTGTCAGTGAGGGACAGAGGTGGAACCCTTGGGGCCAATTTGTGGTTGCCCATCCACTCATCAAGGTTGTGCTTGAAGAGGGTCAGGGATGTACCTTGCTTGACATGTATGGGGAGTCTGTACCAGAGATGGGGCAGCCTCTGGAAGACAAACCTGTCTCTCCAGCAGGTTTTGTTAATGTCACATATTAGATTTAAGCCTTTTGATCAGGTACTACACGAGGAGTAAGACTTACTGATATGGAGCATCTCTAGTAGAGCAGCATCTGAGATGGCATTGTAGACGAGACACTGGTCACATCAGAGCAATCTGTACAATACAGAGTAAAATGATAGTGATTTGAGCCTGTCCACATAGGACAGGTGTTGGAGGCCATGGATTCCCTTTGTGAGGTATTTCTGTGGCCTTTCCAGTTGGTGCAGGTGTTTAGAGAGGTACATACCAAACGGGGTGTTGTACTCAATTATTTGCCTAATGAGGGAGGAGTACAGAGAGGTAATAACCTCCTTTTTTCTGGATGCAATCCCTTTACTTATGAGATGAACCAAGTAAAAGCTTTTCTGACCACTGCTGATACATGATGGTCAAATGTGTGATTGTTGTCAACTTGTGTACCCAGGTCTCTCATCACAGGTTGTGTGCTTAGGGGGATGCCACTAATGTGGTGATCAGTAGGAGTTGAGTTTTTGCTGAATGGTATGATAATACATTTTTTGCATTTAACTTAAGGCCATGACTTTGGCAGCAGTCATTTGTTGCTGTGAGACCCTCTTGAAGTATGTTAACATCATTTGGGGAGTCAGTGACAGCACCCAACTTACAGTCCACAAATTTGGTCAGCCACAGGATTTTGTCTTTGCCTGGACCTCTGAGAAGTAGATGCCAAACAATAGGGGTCCTAGGACAGATTTCTGAATACACAGTGAAAGCTTAGTCCAAATTTGGGGTATACACTTAATCACACATCATTTTCTTAATTCAGTTCTGTACTGATCAATATTGAAATTTATTGTACGGTGTTTCTATTTTCTCATCATTATAAAGGGTAAGACTAAACAATCCCTTTAGTTCTTCATTTTATAGGCTTTATAGGCTAATAAAATAATAAAGTAATTTGTAATGTATGGAGAAAGAATTTAAACAGCTTACACCTGTCTGTATATGATACATTTGTTAATAACTTTATTATTTTTGTAAATCTTCTTTGGACAGGCTCAAGTTGCCCAAGCTGTCCAGAGGTATTAATACAAAACTGGATGTTATATTCCAAAAATAGGTCTTACATAAGTCTTATGTAAGGTTATCATATAATTGATATTATATATGTCTGGTACAAGGTTGTTATATAGTTGACATCTCTAGTTGTTTTATTTCTTAATAACAAGTTAACTTGCAACACAGTTTGATGGACAATTTTCTCTACATGTTTAGAAAATAAGTTACTTATTATTCGAATACCCAAGTCCTTATATCCCTCAGATTCCCCAGTCATTGAATTTTGTAGTACTATAGGTAAATAAAACAAAGGTTTCTAAGAACAAAATCTTGCACTTGTCAATGTTAAAGTTTATTCCTCTCTGCATTACCAATCAGAGATTTCTACAAGGTACTTATTTATTTCATCAGAATCTTTATTGTTGACTATTATGAAGCCCACCTTACAATCATCTGCATATTTGTTGATCAGAATGCAATGTGTTTTGGAAAACTTAAAAAAAAAAACACGTTTGAATAAGAATGGCCCTAGAACAAATCCCTGAAGGATATCAGACCATATGTCAATTGTATTAGACTTGAAGGCCTGAATAGTAGCAATTTGTTTTCTCCATTAACCAGTTACATATCAGTTTTAATAATGAGTACAATGCTCATTTACTAACTGGCTCTCTAAGGAATAATATATGGAGTCAAAGTCAAAGTCTTTCAGCTTTTCCCGGTTAGGGGTCGCCACAGCAGAACTCCGGTCCGCTAATGATTGGCAGTGGATTTTTAGGGTGCCGAGTTGCCAGCCTGATGCCCAACATTCAAAGAAGGCACACCCATTCACGCACACCCTACCTGCATATGTCTTTAGACGTAAAGAATCAAAATGTTTAGCCAAATATAAAAAAAGTGTTCCATACTTCAGACTTAAATCCATAGCCATTGTAACTTGATTATGAAAGTCAGATATGTTATTAAGTGTGGAATATCCTTTAATAAATCCATGTTGATACATATCAGGGTCATCCAGTGTTTTTCTCTAATCTAAGGATAACAACCCGATGCTGTTGAAAAAGTGGCAAGAACTTAACATCAGCTTCAGCAAGCAATATATTCATTTACTCATTGAATATTTCACCCCTATAGAGAAAGAACTAACTGAAAAAGCTGATGAAATACATACTGAAATGCTAAGATGATTTAAAGGGGAAACACATCTTAAAAAACTAGAGAGCATGTTTCTACAAGTGTTAGCGTTTAGTGAAAGACTACAACAACTAAAGCATAAGAAACTCATGAGGGATTATCGCGATTTCATGTCCGGCCAGATTTTTGTCTGGCCGTGGGTGAACACTGTAAACCAACCTGACTCTTATGCAGAGAAAACCAAACGTATAGCTACATCTAATGCCAACACTGATATTGCCACTCAAGACATTTCTACTTTAATTACAACAGCACCACCTCTGGGAAGTAGTTCTCAGAGTTGTACACCCAGTAATGAACAGAGCTTACAACCAATAGGAATAGATGTCTGCAACACTCCGCCTCCGAATCAGGAGGCTCTATTAACTTCCATATCCAATGGAGCGAGACCAAAGTTATCTACGGCCATGACAGCACAAGGTTTTTTACCTCTACCAGTCCGTTATTGGCAGGAGAACAGAATGAGGTCAAACAGCAGAGGCAGAAGGAAACGCAAATTTTTGGGAGAAACCACGGAGGAGTGGAGGAGACAGCGTTGATTAACGAACTGGTATTCAATCTATCTAGCCAATGCCTTACGGCTAGTGAACACAGCGTGCTAAATAGAGGACTCTCCTTCATACCATGACAAAGCAGTAAGTTAACTGAACTTTTAGTAGATCTACGCATTTTTACGCGAACTTTGTCATTGAAATTACTATTTAAAGATGAGACAATAGACAAAGATTTAAATACTGAAATGCACTTTAAGAAAAAGAGCGCATTCATACCTGAAGTGCTCCCTAATGTACAATGCTTTATAAAGAAATGTGAAAATGATTTTTATAAATACATTTCAGATATGAGTAAAGGAAAAAGACATGAAAAAGTATTTTACAACTTAAATTCTGAAGAATTTCAAGCTTTACAGAACTTGTCCAGGAATGAATTATTAACTATAAGACCAGCTGACAAAGGCGGAGGCATTGTGGTTCTGGACACTTTATTTTATGATGAATTGATGCTTAGCATGCTAAGTGACACTGATAAATATTGTAAGATTGATATTAATGGATTATCTAAGACCATTAATACTGTACATGATATGCTATATGACTTACTTATGTGTAGATTGATTTCTAAACAACTGTATGACTATTTCTTAATTGAAGCGCCCAATGTTCCTAACATAAAAGGTCTTCCAAAAATACATAAAATGGAATTCCCCCCACCTATGCGACCTATTGTAGTGGGGGAAAAATGGGTGACTGAATATATATCGAAATTTGTTGAATGTAAATTAGGTCCTGTTGTCAGGAGAATACCCACCATCTTAAATAACACTTACTCATTATTAGATGATATACAACGAGTAGCGACTCAGCTAGATGATAGCTTGAATTTAATCTTGGTATCCCTAGATGTCAAAAACCTGTTCACAGTGATACCTAATGACTATGGAGTTGAGGCGGTGAGAGATGTTTTATTAGAGGAGAAATCATTGAATAGTGACATGCAATATTTGACATGTACATTACTGACTCTAGTTTTAGAGAATAATATATTTATGTTTAAAGATAAAGATAACTTATATATGCAGACATGGGGTGTTGCAATGGGTACCCCATGCGCAAATTCTTATGCCAACATTGTCATGCACTATTGGGAATCTAAGCACCTATTTAACAGCCACTATATGGAGAATATAATTTTATACAGATGTTTTGTAGATGATATTTTAATATTTTGGAAGGGTGAACAGTCAATATTAAATGAACTGGTGGAATATTTAGAATCAACGACAGACTTTCTGAGATTCACCATAGAAGTCTCCCATGAGAAGATTGATTTTCTTGATATAACTATACTGAAAGATGTCAATAACAAACTCAACACGCAACTATATAGGAAACCCTGTTGGAAGAATGCAATTCTGAATCACACTAGTATGCACCCTCGATTTATATTCCCCAATATAGTACAGAATCAGAGAGCTAGAATCACTAGGTTATGCACTGATGAACATGAGAGAAATAAACAATTCGCATTATTGGATAAGTTATTAATAGATAGGGGATATCCACACAGCCTCTTAAATAGATCTAATAATGAAACCAATGGTAAAGTAAGAAATAAACAGCACTATCCTAAAGGTACACAGCATATTCTTGAACAACATCTTAATGAAGCTACGCTAGCATTTACATTGAGCTATTCGAATGATATACACAGCATCACTAAAATTATAAAAGAGAATTGGGATATCCTCTTAATGGAAAATAGTGTTAAAGATTTAGTAGGATCTATTCCTCACTTCAGATATAAGAACAAGAAGAATCTGAAGAGGTGGCTGTGTAAAGATAGAATGATTAAGAATCCTAATGTAACTAGAAGAATTGGGAATGTTGACTGTAAGAAGGGCACTTGGCCATGTGGGAGGTGCAATATGTGTAAATATATTAATACAGGGAATGAATTCACATCACCATTTTTGAAATATACACACAGGTTTCTGACAAGTGCTACGTGCAATACCACCAATTTAATATACCTAGCTAACTGTGAGAAATGCCAAGCATTTTATGTGGGTCTTACTTCTAGAAGACTTAGAGACCGCATTTACAACCATATATATGACATCAGGAAGATGAATTCTACAAATGCTTTAGCAAAACACATTAGCACCAATCAAGATCACCATTTTAAGTTTAGAGTGCTACAAATAGTTGAACCTTTAGCTAAGGGGGGAGATAAAATGAATATACTAGCTAAAATAGAGCTAGACTGGATATTTAAATTACGAGCACATATAGAACCTGGACTAAATATTAATACCAGTATAAAACCGATATTGGCGGCACGGAGATAATTAAGAAGAAAATACAAATAACAAGACTAGTTATTTATTTATTTATTTATTTATATATTTAATTATTGAATGCTATATAGTTTTATAATTTATATGTTAATAACATCTTATATTTATTCTGATGAAATAGTCATATCATGTTTGATATTCAATATATATTGCTATTTTTATACTCTTTTATTGTTGAACACATATGTATAGATAGGGGGTTTTGCAGTAACATTTAGATAGTTATTGGATAAATACCTTCCTGAGAATATATGTAGTTTATTTATATATATATTGCACTAGTTCCACATGTGAAAATGAAATAAAATAGGACCCTTGCTCATTAACAAATATATTAAATATACCTAATATGTCACTCATTACACTTTATAGTACACTCTATAGTATATTTTGTAGTATATCTCTACACAGTATAATATCTATATGGTCATATATCAGTCTTTACAATCTTACATTTATATCCTTATTCTATGTTGTTTTAGCAGAATAGTTTTTATCTATGTCACAGTTTGTTATATACAGCATTAGTAATCTAATAAGGAATACAAATAGACACTGAAGACAACAAGATATAATTAGCTGTGATCGTTTATATTAATTGTATCTATTTTATTTTATTTATACTATAGTATTATATAATTTATGAGGTTTTAGAACATGAAATTTATTGACACTCATATATATTTTTATAGCAACAATGTCTTGTATGTAATGTTGTAAGATATTATTATAGTAACGCTATTCCATATTCATAGGCTAAGCAAAGACAATTTTTATAGCTGTCGCTTTAAATGAGGAAACCAATGTTTAATTATTTAATCACCTAACTACTAGCAGACGAGAATATTGCTTAATTGATCAATGAAATGATTGAATAGAATATATAAGCTGAAGGTTTTCATTTGAATAATGTAACCTGATGAAGCATACTCGGTGTATGTGAAAGCGCTTGTTCGTTTTACTTTGTGGTGAATAAAAGAACTGTTTTACTTCGTGGTGGATTCCGTGGTTTTCATTTAGAATCTTTCGTACCTATTCTGCTGGAATCCTTTAGATGGTAACTAGCTTGTGCTTATTTAAGTGTGGAATATCCTTTAATAAATCCATGTTGCTACATATCAGGGTCATCCAGTGTTTTTCTCTAATCTAAGGATAACAAGTCAACAATGCTCAAAACATTTTCCCATGACAAATGTAATGCTAACAGGTCTGATGACATGAACATCATTCACATCAGCATGTAGTGATAAACATCTTGTTGTGTTCAAAAGTCCCACAGCATAGCAGGTGATGCTCTGTATTCAAGCCATGTCTCCAAGGCCTGGATGAAAACCCACACATTGTCAAAACTAGGCTAAAATAACTCCTCCTGAAGTCTTGGCAATGCAGCTGATATATCCATGCTTTCCCTATATCCAATTACTGTAAATATTAACATTTTTTGTTCCCCATAGGAAACAGAAATTTTTTTTGGTTCCTTGGAACTTTAAGTTTCTTGTATAATGGAATTTGGAATGACAAATTGATAAATATAAACGAAATAACCACAAAAAGGTAGTGTTATGCTGAACTATAAACCTTTATCAAACAAAACTTATAAACACTTCAAAACAAATGGAAGATTATCTAAATAACATTTAACACTTTTGTATTTGAACTTGAGCGTAAGCTGCTTAAATTAAAATCTTTGTAACTTGATAAGTTTTATTTGGAACATTATCTCAAATTAAAACAAGTTCCATTGGGCTTAAGTTTGTATACATTTCCTAATGGAATTAATGATTATGACAAAATTTGCAAAGATCTTGCAATATTGTTCAACAATGCTGGGCTGGATTTGCTCAAATTGCTTTTTAGTCACAATGCTAATAATAAGAAGGAGATATTAGGAACCATTCCTCATTTGATCAATTGTCAATTTCTGTATGAAGATATTACAGCTAGAAGTTCAAAGAAGTGGTGACAGTTGTTAGTAAAAAAAGGGATAAGTTAGTTCATGATGGCACAGCTTATAAAAACAGCACACTTGCTTTGTTTCAAAAGGAGCTGTCTCCAATGATTTCAGTAAGAAAAAGGGCCTGAAACCTAAATCCTCCAGTGCTGAATCCACAGGTTCTTGTACATCAAATAACGAATTTCAACAGCTTTATTTAATGAAGCAGATTTATCTCACTTCCATAAACATGGCCCAGAATTGCTAGTTCTTCTGGACAGATCAATGATGATAGTAACTGAATCACTATCAGTTTTACTGATCTATCCTGAAACAACTTGTTTTTTTATTTAGGAACTTAAGCCAAGGTGATTCCATACTCTTAGTATCCCAAGCAACAGCAGTCTGGATCCAAGACAAGAAGGAAGAACAAATTGCAAACTAGGGGGCCAAGGATGTCAGAATAAATCGGTAACTGTCTCATTTTTAAATAAGCACATTTAATTTAACTGAATATCATATTAATGGTGTAAACAAAGTTTTGTCTTTTATTCCAGTTCACAGAACTAGTTTAGTGAATTATTTTGTAGATTCAAAATTATTTGTCAGGAAATTAAACTTACAATACATTATTTGGAATGTTTCATATTTCATTCCTCATAATTGCTTGGTTATTACAAAGAACACTTTTGATACAGTGCTATTTAATACTTTTAAAAACCTTTAGGGATGCTTGTGAGAAAGATGTCAGAAATTAGTTGCACAGTAAATGTAAAATTAAATGGTTTAACATTACTGCCCAAGACAGAAAAGTATTAAGTGCACTATATAACAATTTTACACATATTTTGAAAGCCGATTAGGGAAGTGATACAGTAGTCATAGATAATGATTTAATACTAGGAAGGTGCTTGAACTTTTATGACATGTAAATTGTTATAGGAAAGTATCTAAGTGTTTTGTGCTAGACAGTTATAGAAGGATTATTGTTTACCAGATCTGTAAAATCTGAGTTATCTTGATTTTAATTTACTTGAGTTTTAACTGATGAACCTACATTAGGGTGGCTCTTTTACGTTCCTAAAATTCATAAGGATAGATTAGATCTGCCTTTTTGACCTATTGTGGCTGTAGATTACATCAAAACTGACCCTATTTCTATCTATTTGGATTTTTTATTGAACCCTATTTTTTTATTTAAAAGATTTGTGGGTTTGTTTAGATTTGTTAAACAATTATGGTTTTAGACATTTTGAGACCTTTCATGTTATTGTGGACAAACAAGCCTTGTATACATCTGTTGTTGAAGACGTTGGTATTGAATTTGTAAAATTTCCTAAGTGTTTTCACCAAGTTAGACAATGGAGATATCAACAAAATTTGTTTGCTGCTTGACTTACTATTTTTTTTTTCATTTTTCAGGATCATTTTTTTCATGAATTGAAAGGTGTGACAATAAGTGTCAGGATGGCACCATTTTTTGCCAGTTTGGTTTTAAGTTGGCGGGACTACAGTTTTCTGGTTAAAAATCTTTTTTAGGTTTGCTTCATTTTATAGGCATTACATTGATGTTCGGATGATTTTCAGTTATTGTTAAATGACAGTCAGAGTACTGAGGGTTTATTTCTTTTACTTTGGGTAGTTATATTGAACTAATTTTTTTTAGATTTAGAAATCACCGCTGATAAAATTAATTCTTGTTTTCATAAAGCATCTATAGAAAGAAGACATTTGTAAATAACTATTTGCATAGTACAAGTCAACATCTGACCTTCGTGAAGTACAACAGCATTAGGGATCAGTTCATTTGACTAAGTACATTAGTTAGCAATATTGACAAGCGTGCTGCCGAAGTATTAATTCTACAACAGATGTTCATGAACAGAGGTTATTTAAATGATAAAATCAATAAAATTATTTCTGAAGGAAAGAACAACAGGAGGTCAAAATTTTCACCTTCTTATGAGCTGTTACATACCAAATGTGTATAGTTACACTAATGAGTGTTTTAAAATGTTTTCCATTACCTATTAGTTTTGAATTTGTTAGTATTAAAGTTACTTTAGCTGTTAATTGGAAAATCATTACTGGCAACAGTGATCTAGTTAAGGCAGTATGCCCTTGTCTACAGTTTGCTTATAAAAGAACTTGGAATATAAAAAGCTTTTTGGAAAGAGGCACTACATTTAAGCATGGTTTAAAATTTGGACCATTAGGTACTTATCTTTGAACTGCAAATCATGAAGGTTTATTAATATTGGAGAGAGTATTATTTTGAAACACACATAGTATTATTTTGAAATAACCAGTTCTGATAGATACATTTGTAATACCTAGCACATTGTTTACCTTCTACTTGTTCATATGAGAGCTTCTACATGGATAGAACCTCTAGGATAGTAGACTCTCACAAAGAATGAGTTAGCAAAAGTTAGCTATAAAAAACAAAGATGAATACAACGCTTTTGGCAAAACATTCATTGTTCTGTAAAAATTTCAAAACATGTATTTTTTTGTTATTAATCATATCAATGCCATTTCTTTTAAGGGGCATCAACACTATGCTTCAAGTCAAGAAAGTTAAATGGTAATTAGCCTTAGTAGCTGACATAATGTTAGGTCTGAATTAAAGTATTAATATTAATTGTATGCTGAAAATGGAAATATGTGAATGGTTTTACTTTGACGTATTTGAACTGTCCTGTGCATATTTTTAAGTTTTATATGTGATTTGTTAAATTTAAAAAAGTTTTTTTTTTTACTTTTTTTAAGGAAATGTCTCAGCTGTTCAGTCATGTGACTATGATCACATTATTCATCATTGTTATTGTTTTGCTGCTGATGGATGGACTGAATGAAGGACTGAGGGCTCACTGGATACCTGTCCTACTGCTCTGCACCTCCTCCTTCAACCCTCTGTGACCAGAACTTAAAGCTTCTTAAAGCCAGGTACAGTGACGTTGTCTTCTCTGCTTATCCTGGAATAACATTTATTGCACATCTCTTCTTCCTGCTGTTATGTCTATTATCACAACTTGCTGCTCAGATCCTTCTCACTGCAGCCAATTTCTTCACTTTAATTTTACAGTTTTTATGTTAGTTGCAGGCCTGCCCACTGGATGCCACTTCAGTTTCCTGAATTTTTCACTTGCCTTACTCAGTCCAAGCCTCATCTCCTTTCCTCAGGCATCCTAGTGGGACCCATTGATATTCAGTTAAATTACACATTCTTGTCTGAGTCACACACGTAAGAGCCAATAACCAATTATTGATGTTTCTTCTTTGTTCAATTATTCAAGAATTCTATGATTAACATTTTGTTTTTTATAGACCAAACAAAATGCTATTTGGAAAACAAAAGCACCCAAACAACTATTTCCACAGGATTCAAAACTCCTTCCACACCAGTGTTGAGGTTCATCTCCCATATCTCCTTATTTAAATATACTAACTTCAAACCTGCATAATAGTGGTGATACATGAACAATGAGAATTACAGTGTATAGCAGTCTTGTGCAAATACTGGCTGTGCTGTGCAATACTAAGATATCTGGAGGATTTCTATATTAGCCATTCAGCAAATGTACAAACCATGGATGACTACAGCTGTGTACATATAGATTTTTTTGTATGATAAAGGTATCTTTCTAACTATCCATCTAAAAAGTATTCATCAAAAAAGGATCACTAAAAAGGAAGCCAGATGAGGGGCAGAGCTGGTTTGAGAAAGAGAGAGAGACTGAGGGAGACCACTGATTATCAATAGGATCCAGGGAACTGACAGCGGATAGTTAGTCTAAAGTGGCTTTAAAACTGACAGACAGGACAGTCTAGCATATGACACATGGTGTTATTACATTTCACAAGTAGATAACATGCCTTCCTACAAATTCATCACACAGGCTGTTTCTTTCCAACCCCAGTCTGCTATTACTTAGTATGTAAGTATTATTAAATAAAACATTTTGTATATTATTTCACAAGAAACGATCTCCATTCAGTGGTAGCTTGATGGCTGATAAATAGTACATCATGCAGTTTATTTCAGCTCATAATATTTGTAAAAAATAAAGTGAAACTGCAAGGCTGTGCTTACATAATAAAACAAATAAACTTTAAACTAAGAATAATTCAGTCACTGCAGATATATACACTGTCAAAATGTTGATATTCCAGAATAGGTTCCTACAAAGTTATTAGGCGTGCAATCTGGAGGCCATTGAGGAGCCCAGTCCAGCTTTCCTATTGCTCCAGAGCACTATCTAGTTAAGTGACTTGCTCAGAGTCACAGAGTATGCCAATGAAGGCTGAGGGAATTAAACCCTGGACTACAGGAAACATTTTGTTAATAACACATAGCCTCAGTCCTCTGAGTGTAATAGTGTTTCTAGAAATATAAAGTTAGTAGAATAACAACAATCTTTATGTACTGTAACTATGATGTACTGTTCAATGCTAAGCTTCTCTGAGAAGTATAGTTCATACTGCAGACAGGCAGGAATGTGAATAATTGGATGAGCACAGAAAAAAAAATGAATTACCTACCATATTCAGACATTGTGTAACATTGTATTTTGAATGTGTTGAAGGACTGCTGCCTTAATATACACTTGCCAGCCACCTCACACATTCTGTAATTTGTATTATTTCACTGTCACATAATTTTAATGGCATTTTTAACCACAACTGATATAGTTTAGCACTGGTAAAGACCAACATTCAGCATTGACAAATGCTTATTGATTTATTGAAATACACTATATATTTATTATACCATTATGAATGTTGGCTTTTAGCTATATCTCTAACAGCACCAACATGTTGAGATTTAAGGCTGGTAGCCAGATTTGAAATATTGCAATCCTGTTGCGAATGTTTCTTGCATTAAGATGTGCCAGGATTATGTCAGTAGTCTGAATACTGACACCTGTACCCTTGTGGTATTTTGCTGTGCTTTCCTTTCTGGGATGAGACTGCTTTAGGTTCATAGGTTCATACTAGGCTATCTGCCCTGGGGCAATTATAAGCCTAGCCCGATTTTGTTTGGCATACGCCACCCCTTGATTTGAGTATACTGTGCCCTTTTTACAGTTTAGTTTACTGTGCCTCTGTCTAATAGTGACACAGAAGTAATCCCCGGAACAAACCTACGATCCCCCATCCACTCATCAAGATTCTTCTTGAAGAGATTCAATGAGGTGCTCTGCCTAACATGAATTGGAATTCTATTCCAGAGCGAAGGGAGCCTCTGGGTTATGAATCTGTCCCTCCAGCAAGTCCTATTTATTTCTGTGCTGAGGTTCAAGTCCCTCGAGCGTGTGGCTCTAAGGGATTTAGATTTACTGAGATGGAGCATGTCCATTAATTCTGGATTGGACAAAGCTTTATATGTCAGGCATAGATCGCCTCGAAGTAGGCGGTATGCAACTGAGTAGAGCTGGAGTTTTTTTAACCGAGCAGCATATGGCATCTGTTTGAGTCCCTTGATCCTCTTGGTGAGGTACTTTTGGGGTCTTTCTAATTGCTGCAGGTGTCGGGTAAGGTACATCCCAAAAGGGGCATTGTATTCTATGATGGGCCTGATGAGGGATGAATAAAGGGGCACGATTACCTCTCTTGATCTAGATGTGAATCCTTTCATGATGAGGTGGGCCATGTAGAAGGTCTTTCTAACCACTTTGGCAATGTGGTTGTCAAAGGAGAGATTGCTATCAACTTGGGTCCCCAGATCCCTAATTACTTACTCTGTATTTAATGGTTTACTGCCTATGTGGTATTTTGTGGGCACATTGTTTTTGCCAAAGGGTATGACTATACACTTTTTGGCATTTAGCTTTAGACCATGGCTCTGGCACCAGTTATCCGTCTCTGTGAGACCTTTTTGAAGGATGTTTGTGTCAGCTGGAGAGTCAGTTATGGCCGCCCAGTTTGCAGTCATCTGCGAACTTGGTAAGCCATAGTCCTCCCACGTTGGCCTGTACCTCGGAAAAGTATATACCGAACAAGAGCGGTCCCAGGACAAAACCTTGTGGGACACCACTTGTGACTGGTTTCGAGTCTGACATGGCTCCAGTAACTCTCACTCTGTGGGTTCTATCTTTGAGCCAGTTTGCGACCCATCTTGTGACATAGGGGTTTATATTTAAGCTGGATAGCTTATCTATGATGCCCGCATGGGGTATTGTGTCAAATGCCTTTGCTAGGTCTAGATAGGCTGTGTGGACTATCTTCCCTTCATCTATGGCTTTGGTGACTGTTTCAAAGAAGTCAACCAGGTTCAAAAGGCAAGATCTGTCCTTGACGAAGCCAAATTGGATAGGATCTAGTGTCTGTAGGTCCCCGATGTCTTTGTTTATGAGCTCCATGATGATCCTCTCCATAGCCTTGCAGACTAAGCTAGTCAGGCTTATGGGGCGATAGTTTCCAGGGTCCGTGGAGGCTCCACCTTTGTGGAGTGGGACCACTGTTGCTGTACACCATTCTGTGGGCACATATCCTGTAGTGAGGCTGAGATTGTACAGCTGTTTTATTTGAGGGATTAGTTCTTCTTGGAGTTCATGTAGGACGCAACCCAGGACGCCATCTAGTCCCATGGAAGCAGTGTTTTTTGCTTTGGAGAGGGCAGCCTTCACCTGAGCATCAGAGATGTTTGGGAGGCAGCCCCCTGCTGGGATAGACACTTGCTCTTTTGGGGGGGGTGGAGAAGTTTGCACTGAACCTGTCTGCCAGGATATTGGCGATGTCTGTGGGTTCAGTGTATTTTTTGTCGTTTAGAATCAACTCAGAACAAGTCTGGGAGTTGTATCCCAGGTTCCTAACATAACTGAAAAAAGCCTTATGATTATCTGTAGTGTCCTGTGCAATTTTTCTCTCAAAGCTGGCCTTGGAGGATTTTATGAGGGATCATAATTTTTTGCTAGCACTGATCAGAGATGCCTTCCCTATTAGGGATTTTGCTCTATCATGTAGTATCTTCCTCCTTCTGTTGTACAGTCTATTTATGGCTGGGGTCCACCAGACTGGATGCCTGCCTTTGGATGATTGGGTCTTGGTTTTGTTTGGGATATCTTGATCCATGCATTCCTGGAGATGTCCGTAGAATGCGTTTATATAGGATTCTGCAGTTTGGGCCGTAGTTTCCACTGGCCCTGGGGCCTTGAAAGATTTCACTTCGGTTTTGAGAAGTGAGAAGTTCGCTTTTGAGAAGTTTTTCACTGTGGTTTTCTGGGCTGGGGGTGGGGTAGGGATGTGGATATCCAGTGAAATTAATTTATGGTCTGATCTTACCAATGAAGGATATACTTCTGGTATGGAGCATAGAGTCCTCATGTTGGTAATGATCAGGTCTAGTATGTTATCCCCTCTTGTGGGAGTGGTGACTAGTTGTTCCATAGCATTTGAGTTTATAATTTCCAGGAACCTTTGGGTTAATGTGCTGGGGCTTGAGTAGTGCTCCCAGTCTATGTTTGGGTAGTTGAAGTCACCCAATATAATGGTGTTCGGAGAGATCTTCATGTTCTCCAATGTTTTCAGGAAAGCAGACTGGGATTCCTGACTTTGAGAGGGTGGTCTGTAGGATGCTATAAACTGAAAAGCAGTCTTGTCCACTGTTAGTTGCACATGGATGGTCTCCAATACTTCATGCAATGCCAATAACCTGGAGGTGTGGATATCCTTGATAAATATGGAAACTCCCCCTCCTTTTGTGGTTCGGTCTGGGTTTTGGGGCCGAAAAGCATGATACGAGGTATAACCTGGTAGTGCTGGGGTGCTCTCTGGAGCCTTGAACCAGGTTTCTGTCACTGCACAGATATCGATGTTCTCCATACTGAGGAGAGCTTTGAGTTCGTGCATCATGAGGTTAAGACTTCTGGCATTTAGCAGCATTACCCTTAGTTTCTTGTACCTTGTGCTATCTATGGAGGTGGGTTTGACTTTTGAGCCTTGCCTAAAAAAGGCACTATGGGGGTGGCCAAAGCCTTTGCCAGTATCTGAAAGCCCAGTGGTGACAGGTGCAAGCCGTCCCTAGCGAAGCAACGTGGCTTGTCGAGCATGTCATCCCAGGCTGATAGACACTGGATCCCCTTTGAATGACACCAAAATTTTAGCCAATTGTTAAAATCGATCATTTTGTCTTTGTACTGTGGCATCATTCTAGGTGAGGGTAAGATGCTGCTCAAGGTCAGGGTCATACCGGCCTGGGCTACATGATCAGAGAGCTGCTCTATGTCTCTTTTCATGTAGTCCAGGGAGGTACATCTCAGGTCATTCACACCAGCATGTACAATGACTGAGTCATATTTGTATTTGCTTTGGCGTGACCTGAGTGCTTGTGTTATGTGGCGGATCCTAGTGCCCGACAGGCAACTCACTGTGACCTTCTCCTTGTTCAGCCTGGTGAGTGGGACGTCAGTGTGTCTGACAATAGAGTCACCTATTACAAGAGTATTGGGTGCGTTATTCAGCCTTAAGGGCTGTGGCTGCTTGGCACACTGACTTTGTGGGCTATGTGTTGTGCGTGTTTTGTTTTGGGGTGCTGTTTGCTTGGATGTCTGCTTTGGAGGTCTCTGTTGCTTAGGTAGATTTTTATTTAGAGCCTCTGAGTATGTTTTAGGGTATTTATATGTTTGATTCGCTGATGTGGTCGGACTATGTGATACTGGAATTGTGTTGTGTGAGGTTACCTTCTCCTCCTGACTGGTTATACCAGTTTTGAGATGAGAGAGCTCAGCCTCCAGTTTGGCTATATGGTTGCATCTCTCACATATATTTGAACCTGTTTGGAGGAGGAGAGGGTTGTCCGTGTACATGAGACAGTTGTAACATTGCATCAAAATTCCCAGATTCACCAGCTGGGCTGGAGAGGAAACCTTTGACTGACCTTTGGACATGCTAGAGTAATATAGGGAACTGAATTAAGACAGTCCAATAGGGGACAAGGTAATCGTAGAGAGTATAAGAGTAAGTAGTGCTTATGGTTTAATAGTGCTAACTTGTAAGATTACTTATTTGGACCAGTGAAGGGCCTTAGGATGAGAATATGGTGTTTAATTTGGGAGATAGAGCAGTTCTAAGGGAAAAAGTGAAGAGCAGACTTTGTGGAGCCAGGAATAGTTTAAACCCAATTAGGCGGTGCTGCCCGTTATTGCGCTATGCACAAAAACGCTCAAAACCGCGCAAAAGAGGGTTTTAAGAGAGGAAGCTCAAGGAGTTTGGAATTGACCCAAAATGGCCAATAAAACTACAGTTTCAAGGCAGTAACCACTCCCACAGGGGCAGGCAGGCTGCTCACTGTTTATCACTTCCACTGATGAACAGAGAGACTTCCCTTTAGCCCAAGCAAAAAATGGCCTCCAAGAAACTTACAAACAGTTCAGAACAGCAAGCCTGTAACTGAACTTGTTTAAATCTCAGAAAAGTGGGAAAAAAAGTAAGATTTTTTTGTTTTTTTTAAAGATAGGTTCACAAGTATCAACAAGTTATAACAGTGCAGTAAATGACCCCACACTTGAGTGCTAGGCCACAGACAGATAAAATGCAAGTTTTAAGAAAAAAACGATTTTAAAAATAAGTGCAAACAGGAAATTCAGTAAACAGCTGTAGGTTGTGTTCTAAATACAGTTACCAATGCAGAAATCAAGTTTAACAAGCCAGAAAATGCTCAAAGTAGGCGGCTATGCAGAAAAACTTAGCAAAATAATCTGAAGAAAGTACTTAAAATCTCAAAAGTGGCTCCTTTCTTCTCTCAGCGTTTTCTACCCTTGGTGGGTGCTTCACCGACAGCCAACAAGTCTGAAAAGACGCCAAAACTACGAGGCAATCACAAGAACATACTAATCTGATGATGGAAGCGTGTATTATTTTCTCTATAAAATGTTTTGTGTATGACATAGAAGACACCGAAGCAGGCACCTCTTTGCCCAAATCATGCACACATTGATTAGTGATTTTATGATTTATGATTTTATGATCATTACTCCCAGCAGCATGGTAATGGATTGCTGTGGTATCAGCCTTGTCAGATAACAGTAACAGTACTTATACTTTACAGGGTTAACTTATAGGCCCTCCTTTATATTAAGATATGCTACGTACCAATGCTGTGAATTGTACTTTGAACAGACTGTGAGTTATTTGTGATTTGTGGTCAGAAGCTGTGAGGTCTGTGATACAGTGACAAACCAAAACGCTGAACATATTTACATTTTTAGGTATACTCACTGAAGACATCCTGTTTGAGACATTGCTGATTCTATGTACTGTTTCAGGGCCTGTCTGAATTCCTCAAGTTCGTCTTCTTGCACAGACATCTGACGTTGAACTATCAGAATATGCTACATATACACATAAAATGAAAGAAATAAGTTATGCCAGAATCAACAGTTAATAGAAAGTTGAATTATATTATTTTTATGGAGCAATGTCATTTTTTAAGCAAAACACTCTAGATATTAAGATAAATAAATATGTATTTTCTCTTTTTTTGTATATAACCCTTTCAGCAAATGTACATTCATTGAATGACTGCAGCTATGTACATATCAATTTGTATGATAAAAACTTTTCTTCTCCAACCACTGGTTATGTTCTTGTACTAACCCTGCCTAGCTGTTATTCTCTAATCTATCTGCTACCCACATAACCTATTTTTTCCTTTTCTACTTTAAATCTTTAAGTACCCAATCTATACTCAAATCTTCAATCTTAATTTCTATCTCAGTCACTACGTAGTACTACTTACCAAGCACAAAACCTACCAGATACTGTACTTATATTTCTCTTTGTATACTATGTTAAACTGAAGATGTATTACTCTATATTAATGCCATCTCCTAATCATTAGCATCATATGTTTATATATTTTTAGTGTATTTCTGTTTTTAGATGTATTTTGTGTGTTACTTTTAGTATAGTTTTTAGTATGTTTTAGTTTTGGAGCTTTTCTCCCCGGGCCTCCACTGAAAATGGACATGTATCCAGTTGGACTAGCCCGGTCAACAAATGTAAAATAAAATAAAATAAATAAAAATAAATGATAAATATATTTATCTGTCTGTCTGTCTATCTATCTATCTATCTATCTATCTATCTATCTATCTATCTATCTATCTAAAGGTACTGATCCCATTTATTTGGTGATAAAAATTATGGAAAATACTACCCAGATAGACACATGCACTCATAATCAAATATGTGGTAAAATCAGATATGCTACATTTCCTTAGTTTAGTTTTATAACTTGGGGACAAATTATATAATATATTTAAATATTTACATTTCATTTTACCAAAAGAAAGCATTCATTTACAGCCATATATATATGGTGAATAATGCCTGAATGATTTTATCAACTCTATTAATGTAATATTAATGGGTGTACATTTGAAGAACGAAAGTTCACTACTTCGAACTTCAAAAGTATACCCACAATAACATGAAAGTGCACTTTCACAAACCTGCTAGACCGAACGGGCAAGCAGTCACGGACCTTAGGGTTAGGGCACGGGTTAGGGTAAGGGGATAGTTAGTAGGGCTATCCCCTTACTTTGACCTGTGCCCTAACCCTAAGGTCTGTGACTATCGCACCACAGTGGAGGACATAGCCCGTTTTTTAATGTCCTGCATTGTGGTGTGGTAGGTTCGGTCTAGTGAGCTTAAGTGAAACTGCACTTTCTCTTAAGTGTGGATGTACTTTCCCATTTCGAAAAAGTGAATTTTCATTGTAGGAAAGTACATCCAATATTAATACATATGAAATTACCGGAAATACAGGAAATTACCATCCCATCAGCTTGACAAGCCTGATCTGCAAAGCTATGGAGAGGATCATAATGGAACTCATAAATAAAGACATAGGGGACCTGCAGACTTTGGATCCAACCCAGTTTGGCTTTGTCAAAGGCAGATCATGCCTTTTAAACTTGGTTGACTTTTTCGAAACAGTCACCAAGGCCATTGATGAGGGAAAGGCAGTCCACACAGCCTACCTCGACCTGGCAAAGGCCTTCGACACAATACCCCACTCAGGTATCATTGAAAAACTCATCAGCTTAAATGTAAACCCATACGTCACAAGATGGGTTGCAAACTGGCTAAGTGACAGAACCCACAGGGTCAGAGTTGCTGGCGCCATGTCAGACTCCAAGCCTGTCACAAGTGGTGTCCCACAGGGCTCAGTCCTGGGCCCACTCTTGTTCGGCATCTACTTTTCAGAAGTACAAACAAACACAGTAGGGTTATGGCTGACAAAATTTGCAGATGACTGCAAACTGGGCGCCATAGCCGAGAACACATCAGACACAGATATCCTTCAGAAGGGTCTCATAGAAACGGATGACTGGTGCCAGAGCCATGGCCTGAGGTTGAACGCCAAGAAATGCATAGTCATTCCCTTCGGGAAAAACAAGGTTACCCCTAGCTACCATATAGGTGGCAATCCACTGAGCACAGAAGAGGTTATCAGGGATCTGGGGACCCAGGTTGACAGTAACCTTTCGTTTGACACTCACGTTGCCAAAGTAGTTAGAAAGACCTTCTACATTGCCCACCTGATCATGAAGGGATTCACATCTAGATCAAGGGAGGTCATCGTCCCCCTGTACTCATCACTCATCAGACCAATGATTGAGTACAATGCCCCATTCGGGATGTATCTGACCCGACACCTGCAGCAGCTGGAAAGGCCCCAAAAGTTCCTCACCAAAAGGATAAAGGGTCTCAAAAATATGTCTTATGCTGCCCGACTGAAGGAACTCCAGCTCTATTCAGTCGCTTACCGTCTGCTCAGAGGTGACCTGTGCCTGACATACAAGGCCATGTCCAACCCAGAATTGATGAACATGCTTCACCTCAAAAAATCTAGATCCCTCAGAACTACAAGGGCGGGAGACTTAAACCTTGACACGGTTATTAATAGGACGTGCTGGAGGGACAGATTCATCACCCAGAGACTCCCTATGCTGTGGAACAAAATCCCGGTACATGTGAGGCAGAGCACCTCACTGGCCTTGTTCAAGAGAAATCTTGACCAATGGATGGGAGATCGCAGATATACCCCAGGGATTACCTCAGTGTCACTGCTTGACAGAGGCACAGCAAAATAATGGGCATAGTATCCTTCAAACTAAAGGGGTGGTGAAAGCCACAACACTCTGGGCTAGGCTTATAAATGCCCTTGGGCAGATAGCCTAGTATGAACCTATGAACCTATGAATATTAAACAGTAAAAATACATTTTATGCTCCTTCTGTCACTATTTGGCAGTTCAAGACAGAACTTTCAATCCAAAGTAAGTGTTCAATTATGGAATTATTGTTAATCTCAGCTCATATAGGCTCATAGGAGATTACTAGGCTAATGGCTCTGGGGCCCTTACAAGCCTAGCCAAGAGTTTATCCCCAGAAAAGAAACCACAATCAGCACTTGTAGCCCCTGTCAGTGAGGGACACAAGTGGAACCCCTGGGACAAATTTGTGGTTGTCCATCCACTCACCAAGGTTGCGCTTGAAGAGAGTCAGCTACGTACTTTGCTTGACATGTATGGGGAGTCTATTCCAGAGATGGAGCAGCCTGTGGGAGATAAACCTGTCTCTCCAGCAGGTTTTGTTAATGTCACATATTAGATTTAAGCTTTTCAATTGGGTACTACGTGAGGAGTTAGACTTATGGATATGAAGCATCTCTAGTAGAGCAGGGTCTGTGATTGCCTTGCAGGTGAGACACAGGTTACCTCTGAGCAATCTGTATGATACAGAGTAGAGTGACAGTGATTTGAGCCTGTCCACATAGGACAGGTGTTGGAGGCCATGGATTCTCTTTGTAAGGTATTTCTGTGGTTTTTCCAGTTGGTGCAGGTGTTTGGAGAAGTACATACCAAACATGGCATTGTACTCAACTATTGGACTAATGAGGGAGGAGTACAGAAAGGTAATAACCTCCTTTTTTTTTGAATGCAATCTCTTTACTTATGAGATGAACCAAGTAAAAGGCTTTTCTGACCACTGCCGCTACATGATGGTCAAATGTGAGATTGTTGTCAACTTGTGTACTCAGGTTTCTCACTACAGGTTGTGTGCTTAGGGGGTTGCCACTAATGTGGTAATCAATAGGGGCCATGTTTTTGCCAATGGTATGATAATACATTTTTTTGGATTTAACCTAAGGCCATGACTTTGGCACCAGTCATTTGTTGCTGTGAGGCCTTCTTGAAGTATGTTAACATCATTTGGGGAGTCAATGACAGCACCCAACTTACAGTCGTCCACAAACTTGGTCAGCCACAGGCCTTTTGTCTTTGCCTGGACCTCTGAGAAGTAGATGCCAAACAATAGGGGTCCCAGGACAGATCCCTGGGGGACACCATTAGGGACAGGTCTGCTATCAGAGGTAGTGGCACCTATTTTGACCTTGTGGGTCCTATCAGTGAGCCAGGTGGCCACCCACCTAATGAGATAGGGATTTACACCAAGTTTTGTTAGCTTTTTGATGATGTCAAAGGCTTTGGCCAAGCCAAGGTAAGCTGTGTGTACTGACTTTCTCTTATCCAGTGCCTTGGTGGCAGTCTCAAAAAAGTCAACCAGGTTGCCTTGCAGATCTGCCCTTGACGAATCCGAACTGGGTGGGTTCAAGTGCTTGGAGATAGCCTATGTCCTTGTTTATTAGGCCCATAATAATATGCTCCATGGCCTTACAGATCAGACTTGTCAAGCTAATGGGGCGATAGTTACTGGGGTCAGTAGTGACACCACATTTTGTGCAAAGGGATGACTATGGCAGCTCTCCCCTCTGCTGGAATGAATCCTGTGCTTAGGCTGTGGTTGAATAGGGTGCTCAATGATGAGGCTACTTCTTGATGGAGATGTTGCAGATTACAGCCTGGGATACTATCAGGTCCCATGGAAGCTGTGTTTTTTGCCTTGGATAGGGCCTTTAACACTTAGTCTACGGAGATGTGAGGTGCAGGGCAAGTATTGAGGATGTCAAATGGGCCTTTGGGGGGAACAGGGGGTGAAGTTTGTTCTGAACCTATCTGCTAGCAGGTTGGCTAAGTCAACAGGATCATTGTAAGTGGCACCATTAAGAACTAATTTGGAACAAACCTGGGCTTTGCCATGGAGGTTTCTGACGTAACTGAAAAAGGCTTTGTGGTTAGCCTTTGTTTCGGAGGCTAGTTTTTGATTCATAATTGGTTTTGGAGGTTTTCACTAGTTATCTAATTTGCTTGTGAGGTTAAGGAGTGAGTTTTTCCAGTTGGGAATTTGTGCCTTTTTACCCTTGGATAACAGCTTCTTCCTTTTGTTGTAAAGCCTGTTGATAGAGGATGTCCACCATATAGGTTTGTGTTTCCTTGAGAAGCAGGCTTTAGTTCTGTTGGCTATGGCTGAGTCCATCCATGCAGTTCTACAGGTGCTTGTATACTGCACTGGCACACTGCTCAGCATATTTGTCTGCATCCTCTGAGGGGGTCGGTGGTGTGAAGCTACTGATACCCTCCCTTAGAAGGTTGCAGTCAATTTTTGAGAAGTTTTTTAGCCTGCTTATGGCTGGGGTGATAGACACTTCAAATGAGACAGACCGATGGTCTGATCTCACCAGCAAAGAACTTACTATGGGGGTGGTGCAGCAGTCACCCATGTTGGTGAGAATCAAGTCTGGAATGCTATCCCCCCTTGTGGGGGATGAGACAAGCTGGTCTAGTGCATTCGAATTTATGAAATCAAGGAATCATTGGGTGAGTGCATTAGAGCAGGAATACTTCTCCCAGTTTATAGTGGGGTAGTTGAAGTCACCAAGGATCAGGGTATTAGGGGGTACCTTGTTGGACTCAAGTAGATCCAGGTAGAAGGAGTGGGTGTCCTGAGTCATGGAGGGAGGTCTATAGCTGGCTATAACTTGGATGGGTGTCTTTCTAATTGTCAATTGTACCTGGAGGAGGTCTTGTGCATCATGCCTAGACGTGTGCTTGTCTTTAATGAAAATAGAAACTCCACCACCCTTAGTCTTCCCGACCTCATTTTGGGGTCAGAATGTGTGGAATGAGGTATAGCCTGGTAAGGCAGGGGTGCTCTCAACAGCCTTGAGCCAAGTTCATGACTGCACAGATGTTAGCATCTTCCAGTGTCAAGAGAGCCTCCAGTGAGTACATTTTCGGGTTAAGGCGTTAAGCAGCATGACCTTCAATTTTCTTTTTGACAGCTCTTTTATGTTGGAAGATTTGGCTAGAGCTAGGGTCATACCTGCCTGGGACACATACTCTGACCTGGGACACATACCTGCCTGGGACACATACTCTGACAGCTCAATCATGTCTCTCTTCATATAGTCCAAGGAGGTACATCTCAAGACATTCACACCAACACGAACAATGACAGAGTCATACTTGTACTTGTTGTGGTTAGACTTAAGTGAGTGCATGATGTGGCAGATTCTGACACCTGACAGACAACTGACCATGATCTTCTCCTTGTCAAGCCTGGTGAGGGGTACATCAGTGTGTCTCACAACTGAATTGTCAATGACTAGTATGTTTGGTTTAATGTTGTGCTTTATGGGCTGTATGAGCTTATTGTTATGCCTTATGGGCTGTGTTTGTGAGACACTGGTGTGTTGTCTGCTGTCTGTGATGTGTTTGGTGTTGTGTGTGGAATGTCTGTGAGTGTGTTTTGGAGGTCTCTGCTGTTTAGGTAAGTTTTTATTGAGGACCTCTGTATATGTGGGTGTGTGCTGTGTTTGGATATGTGGTGTGGGTGGTGTGGTGTTTGTGCCTGCGATCTCCTCTTTGACAGAGGTACTGATTGAGGCTCGAGAGAGCATGGATTCCAGTTTACCAATATGGAGGCATCTCTCACAAGTAGAAGAATTATGTGCTAGGAGAAGAGGGTTGTCAGTGAACATGAGGCAGTTGCTACACTGTCTCAGTATGCCCATGTCGACCAAGCTGGCAGGAGAAACTGATGGAAATTGTCCAGACATAGTGTTCTGAAACATGGGTGGACTTGGGGAGAGAGGGTTTTGATAAGGGTTTGTCCACAACAGTGTAGACCACAAAAACCTGGTTAAATGTAAAATAACTGGCCTGAAGCCCAAGTACTAAAACCAAAACTAAGAGGGTTAGAATAACAGACAAATTTAATCAGGCTACTAACAAGCAGTAATAAATACAGCAGAATATAAACACTTCAACACTTATAAGTAAGGAGGAAGAACACAATAAATAAATAAATGAATAAAGTGTACTTTTTTTTTTTGTGGATAGGGAAGGAACAGAAGATAATTCAAGATTAAGAAACTAAGGTAGTTGGCCTTCCCAAATGCTCTCTCTGTACAAAGTAGAATGAGCTGATGAGATGGAACTAGGAGGAGTGTCCAAAATCAAAGAAGCAAGGGGGTAGTCCTACCCAATAATCACCCTGTACTCAGTACAGTAAGCAAATGAGATGGACTGCGAGGAGTGTCCAAAATCAAATTTACAGCAGGGGTGGGAGATTCCAAAGCCACCAAATTTAAGAACACACCAACACTAGGGTAGGGGGGTGGGAAAAACGCAGATACTAAGAAAAGCAATCTCAAGCAAATTAATAAATGCAGCACAGCTTTGTTCACTAAAACAAAACGCAGACACCAAGAAAAGCAATCTCAAGCAAATTAATAAATGCAGCACAGTTTTGTTAACTAAAACAAAACGCAGACACCAAGAAAAGCAATCGCAAGCAAATTAATAAATGCAGCACAGTTTAACTAAAACAAAATGCAGACACCAAAAAAGCAATCTCAAGCAAATTAATAAATGCAGCAAAGTTTTGTTGACTATCACTGGTAACAGATTAAGTGCCAAAAATATATACTAATAGGCTTTCTGTATCCAGATGTCTATTGAATCAGTCATAGCTAGGCCACAAAGAGCAACTAAGATACTGATACTGTCTCACAGAATTGTAACTCCTTATATAGTAGCATCTGGAACAAACTTCTTAAATGTCTTAGCATGTAATGATAGCCATCCTGTGTCAGCTTGCAATCACCATAATAACTTTTTTCATTACACTGTTTTCCAGTGCCATAAAGTCAGTCTTAGCCTTCCTCAGGTAATCAGGATAGCATCTCTGGGGCTCCATAATAAGTTTTGATATGGAGGAGCAAAATGATCTATACTGCAGTTTTGATCATGATTCATTGTTTTAATAATTTTCTTAAATGTTTTCATAGACCTTTTTGTTAACACATTTGTGGCTGGATTATGGGGAACAGTTATGTCATGTTTTTGTTAGTATTTATAGTGACTTTTCCCCAAATTTGATGCAAAGGGTTAGGGACCATTGGTGTATTTTGGAACAAGACAGATCTTTACCAAGAATAATACCCACAGTGATTTTTTATCATATTAATGCAGAAAGAATTTAAATTGCGTGTTGCACACCATTATTTGTAGCACCATTGCCACAGGCAAATTGCCTGTACTTTCATTTTCTCTCATTGGAAGATTTCTTAACATGTAAAGAACTTATACAGATAAGTTATTAAGTGGGACAATTTTTGGTTTAATAAACATTTTTTTATGTGACTTGAAATAAGTCTTTCATAGGTAGTTACTAGGCATGTAGTCCAGGAGACAACGGAGAAGCCTTGCCCAATTTATCAAATTATGTCAGAGCACTTTCTGATTACATGACTTGCTCAAGATTACACAGTAGGCAAATGAAGGAGATGGGACTCAAACCCTGTAACAAGGATACAGCTTGTTATCAGTTCATAGCCTTAGTCCTCTGCAGAAACTGCTAACTGTATATGTTGTTAGTTGAGGCTGCAGTGAAGTGGAATGTAACATAGGTCAAACACAGAGGAAACCTGAAAAAAAGAAAAATATCAGAATAGTGGAACACCTCAGCCAAGTGAAATGAGGAAACACATTGGTTAAGTGATTGTGAGGGTAGGACAAATTCATTTATTGCCAGTTTTTAGCTGCACTAGATTTCATTAAACTAGGATATCTGAAAACTTTACTTTTAACACCGGAAGCTAAGATGATTTTAAAATGCCATTCTTTACAGCTCCAAGATTTAAATGCAAACCTCGGTTGTTATGTTTTAATGTAATGAAATGTGCATACTTAGATGTATAACATGTTTATTTTTTGGTTTCATTTTGTTAAGCCTATGAGCTGTCACACTGAATTTTATTTGCTTCTTCACGTTAACTGGTGGAGTCTAACTGGTGATTAGTACTTGTTATGTTCACTTTACTGTTCCTGACCGCCTTCAGAAGGGAAACTGTTGAGGAACCAAGAGTGTTTTCACTGGACTGATAATAAAGAAGAGGTGGCTGTACTCAGCATTTTAATTTGTTGTTTTGTTGCTTTTATCTTCACTGTTTACTAGAAATGTTTAATATCATTTTGTTTCATCAACATTTTGAATCTTTTAGCCATGAACTGCGGTACTGTGGTGTAATGTCACAGATGAGCATGTCATGCAAGACATTTCTTGCAATTAATACCGTAAGAATCATCAAAGAAATATGTGGTGAATCTAAAGAAAAAAATCTGTCCATTTGAATTCAGGATCAACGTACATAAGAAAAACAGAATTCTTGGTTAGTCCTGTGAAGCACACTGTAGATACAATGTAATGGCAATGACAGACATTTCCAAAGATGATTGCAGAGGCACACTTTGAACTATTTGATATCCATTACAAGTTGTAGCTAAATCTTTAATTTATCCAACCTGACAACTATATGAACCTACAGTTATGGGATTTATTTTTTTAAGGTTCCCAAGTACTATTCTGTGTCAGTATGTAATATTCTAGTGCTATCTTGGAAGGAATTAGCATTCTGGAACCAAACATTACAGTTTCCTGATCTGCATATGTTTGGATTTTCCTAGCTGCAAATGGAGACTCTGTGGTGGTTCTTTATTACTCCTGGATATGACCTCAGCTGTGATATGTTCTGAGGCTGAAGTGTCTTTAGGACAACTGGACAACTTCTATCTTGTTTTGCATCTTATATAATATAACCTTGTTATCACATATCTACAGCAGGAAGCTTTCTCCTTGAAAATCTTAAAATAACACACATTTATCTTTTTAGTTCAAAGTTCTTACTCCTTTAGCCAGATTGCTTCTGTATGCCATCACTAGTTAGTGTCACTATACAAAATAATGACATTTTCTTTAGTTAATCATTTGTATGAAAAATGTCTTTCTGTATAGAATGAAGTCACTTCATTTATGCAGAAAAAAAACCCACTTGTCACTCATATTCCATTTAGATCACTGGTTCTCAGACTGTCACATTAAACCTCCTCAAACTATTGCAAAATCCTTGAGTCTACCTTTGATAACATAAAGCACTTTGGGCCATGCCAAGCAGCCCCCCTCCTCCAACACGCACTTGAAATAACCAAGGTTTTTACAGCCAGATATGCATACTCTTTGAATGTCATCTTTCTGCATTTAGCCTGTCACATAAAGCTAATAAAAAATATTTGGTTTAATATACATTATTTTCCGACCTGCCTGGGCCTCTTCTGAAATAGACTCCGGTCTTCCTAGGGAACTTTGACCTCACTATTTGAGAAACATTTAATTAGACAAATTGCTTGCATATAAAACTAAATATAAATTATCAGCTTTCTAAGTACTAAGCAGCCTTCTGTTATGCGAAATTTCAAATTTCATGTCTGTATGTATACAATTTATGTGTATATCATTCAAAATATAATTATCAATCCGCTTTTATTGAAAATCATCTTACATTTATATGCATCATCTATGTGAAAATGTGTCTCACTACAAACAACAAAGGTAAACTTTAACATTGTTTTCTGCAGAGACACTCCATCTTGCAATATTCTCAGTTGTTGTGGGGGTTTTGCTGTCTCTTCCCGTTATCTGTTTATTCAATCTCCAAGGTTGCACCATCTCAGAGAAAGGAAAAACAAATAGAGATTCTGTAATACAGAGCTGTAAAACGTCTAAGTTAAAATAAAAAAAGAACAAACAAAACTGCTATTTCCACTTTGCTGAAATCTGTATTCAAAGAAGTATTTTTGTTGAAATACATTAAATGAATTATATTTCAGTAAGTTAAACTAGAGCTGTCAGATATTTGTACAAGAGTTTTTCTATCACTGTATCAACATTCATCTACATCTCTGTTTATCTGTCTGTAGTCTGTACATATATTTTGACACTCTCTCTCTCTCTCTCTCTCTCTATATATATATATATATATATATATATAAAGCTATTTATGACATATAATGAAATCTGGAATAGTGCAAATCTCTGTGACATCCCCACACTGGGCCAGTAATCAAGGAGCCTGAATCCACACCACTGGTACTGGACAGGGACATTCACTTGAACAAAAATGGATACACCCAGTATTTTCAGATGTAGCTCTCTGCGTCAAGCACAATTTCCCTTAAAAGCACACAGGGAACACACTCAGTCCAGGGGCTGTTTTTTTCTTTTTCTCTCTCCAAATCCCCAGTAAGACTCCCACTGGCACAGCTGTAGGGTTCAGTCCTCAGCTGAGTGTCCAAGCCAAGTCCTCCAGCACCCTCTCTTTGTAACCAATGCTTCATGTCCCTGCTCCAAGCAGCTGACGCACACACTCTTTGAGATGTGATTTTCACACACACACACACACACACACACACACACACACACACACACACACACACACACACACACACACAACCTAGATAAAGGCTGACACAGATTTACTAGCTATGCCCCCTTCTGCCCAGACTATAAGGTAGTTACACAGCCACCAGACACTCCAAAGCCAGCTGCTCTAAGGCTATTACAAAGGTACCCAATTATACTGAGTGAAATTAATATTAATACAAATGGTAGTGTTTGGCCAATGAGGTAAGTCTTTCTGGAGTGGCCTAGCTGCCACCAAATATATATATAAGTACTCTCAGAGATTAAAATATTCTCTAAAAGAGCAGCAATAAAAAGTTTAAATATATTTAATAATAAATAATAAAAGAACATGAAAATACTGAACATCTATGTACAATAAGCACCAGAGTTTCAGTCACAGGAAATATTAAAATAATACAGATGAATAGATTCACACAGATACAGAAAAACAGTACTTAACTAATCTCACTATATTTTCCTGACTGATCTAAAGAATTGCTATTCCCTGGTCACTTAGTAGAGCAAGGCAAGATGAATTATGTGAGGGGTCCTTCCTTGCTGGGTTCCAAGAACAGAGTGCAATGATACTTCAGTCCCACCTAGTGTTAAAATATAATTTTTACTGATGGATTACAGAATGACATCACATACATCTGATTATCTGCCTTCTGGTCCCCATGCCACCCCCCTTGGCTAGAAGCTGTCAGGATTTAGCACATATGTGGCAATAATACACACACAGAGCCTTGCTAAGATCTGTTGCTGCTCCCGGAAGTCATAGAACAATTTCAAACTTCTACCCTTCCAGAGCAGCAATTATTTCATTGCTAAATACAATACAGAAGGCTTCCTAGTGCTTGTTTTCCCAGACATTTTCTCTCTGACTGCAATCAGAAATGTAATATACAATCTTTAAGGCCTAAACTAAGCAATTTAATTTCTTACTATTTTTCAAAGTTAACTGGAGCTGAACTTAACATGTTCTCTTCCAGCATTCTCTGAACAATGTATACATTTAATCAGTTACAATACCGTACAGTTTGATATGCATGTATATTTCTTTTTTTAACATGAGCAACTTTACAAATACATTTTTCAACACAAGCATCTGTACAAATCAATTTGATATACAAATGACATATAATTCTTTACAAAGGTCCAGCTAGCTGTACTGGCATATGTTACACATCCACTGCCCTACTTCTCCTGGCATAGCTGGCAATATTCCACATCGTCACAATCTCAACCACAAAGAATTAAAAAGATCTTATGTGTTTGACATTTTCATCATTCACTATATAATCATACACACACACACATATATATATATATATATATATATATATATATATATATATATATATATATATACATATATAGATATAGCGATGATGTATATAGAAAGGTGCAATAAATCTTAATTCAGGATGTACATAGTTTTATTTGAGTACAGACTGTCATGAACTCTGCAGCCAGCATCCCTTTCAGCTGTCTAGATTTTCCCAGAATAACCAAATTTTTTCTTTATATTTTTGTTCTATTCCTCATACAGTTTCTTTTTTCTGACCAATCATCAAGGATTGAAGTCACTAAATACTGACAGACATTTGAGTTTCCGACTTCACATCCTTCAGAAAATACACTCTATTCCAAAACGTGTTATTCTATCAACATTCTAAGTTTACAACAGTGTTATTTAAAATCTGTCCTGATTTTTGGCCCTTGTCTTCCCATTAGTTTTGGCTTTGTCCAGATTTATTACACTAAGATGTTGAGAGGTATTCCAACCTGTCACAAGCCCTACTCTAAACATCTCAGTTCAACAGAAAAAAAAAGAAAACTTCATAAAAATCCCCTTACTTATTTTTAGGAAAGACTACATGCAATGAGAAAAATAAAATAAAATAAAAACAGAACAAGTGGCATTACTAGCAAAATAGATTTGATCCTACCTAACTAAAGAAAATACAATTAAATCCCTAAAAATAACTGAATGACAAAGTAACAACTACTAGCATAATCCCCTTTATACTACTAAAATAATACAATTGACTTACATGCAAATTAAAAATACATTAAAAATCACATCAGAACAATAATAAAAAACTACTCAAGAAAAATCCCAGTCAAAATGATTTCCAGGTACCAGTCAGACTTTCAGGCATTATTAAATTTTAGAATGCAGACTGTTTTAAATATATCTTGTGTGTGTGTCTCCATGCACACATGGGTGTGAAAATAATTTCCCTGCAAAGCAATTACTGTGGGTAAATGGTCACTGGAAGACACTATGTTGCACAGAAAATAGTGGTGTGGAAGGGCCATGGGGTACTAGGCCAAAACATCCGCTTTGTGATTAGTGCACAGACATAGTGGGTCTGGAATCAGCTCTATGATTAGTGCACAGTCAGGGTGGGTCTGGAATCAGCTCTGTGATTAGTGCACAGTCAGGGTGGGCAATTAGCTCTGTGATTAGTGCACAGTCAGGGTGGGTCTGGAATCAGCTCTGTGATTAGTGCACAGTCAGGGTGGGTCTGGAATCAGCTCTGATTAGTGCACAGTCAGGGTGGGTCTGGATTTTGGAAACCCATACCCAACACAACAGTGCATATTTCTTTTATGCATTTGGGTCTAAGCTGCATTTGCTGAAATGATTACTAAATTAGACTTGTGTGCACTTTCTTTTTACTTTAACCTGTTGGATAATAAGGGTGTGACTTGAGACATTATCTGCATTGTAACCCTCAGATTTATTTGGTGCCGTACAGCAGATCTAAGAATCATAGCTCCTGTTCCTCGCATTCCAGGTACCAGCCATCCATCTTATTTTGTTTGTAGTAGCAGGCAGTCTTTGATAATAGCTTTTAAAGCTTTAAAATGCTTCATGGACCTGCACATTTTTATCTCTGAAACTTAGATGTAGTGAATAAAACAAAATTGGATCATGATGGGCTTTACAAACCAGCAAAAGATTTGCTCTTAACCTTATGTATTTTAGAGAATGTATCCTAAACTACAATACCCTTTGGGTATGATTTTTATCATATATCAAAATTCTTCAATTAAATTACCAGGTGGCATCTCACTGAGCCTCTCTCTTGTGTTACAGTAAACATGGAGTTCTGCTATAATACTATTATATATATATATATATATATATATATATATATATATATATATATATATATATATATGGAGGGAGAGTGATGTCGTGCCTATATTACTTCATAGAAATAGCATTTCAGCGAGCTGCTATTCAATGAACATATAACAGGTAACGTTCACATCCATGAATGCGTTACATAGGGAAAAGAGTTACTTGGCCAACATGAGGGAATACCCTTATCCCCACTGTAGTGTGATCTTGGAGTTGGTATATATAAGTAGGGAGTAGGGTGCACAACCCCCCCATATGGGTTTGATATACTGAGGTGTGTGCTACGGTGGGAATATTGGCTAAGTAACTCCTTTCCTTATGTAACACATTCACAGATATGAATGTTTACTTAAGTGAACATTCGTTGTTATATGTTTGTTGAATAGCAGTTCGCTAACAAAGTAATATAGACACAGTGATGTCAGTATGCCCCCATTAGCAGCATAATAATGGTAGTGCGTGGTACTTACTGACTTAGTAGTTCCTTCTGTAATTTCTTCTTCTAATGGTTCCAGTTTCAGGTCCTACAGAAAAAAACAATGAAAATGGAGTCAAACAACTGCCACTGATGATTATTTAAAACAAATATAGGCAGGCTAGGTAACAGAGTGATGAGTTCTGCTTTCTGCCAAAAGACATGATGCAGTGTGCTGAAGGCAGCTCTTTAAGACTAGCGTTCTCCACTAATAGCATTGCATACTCAATAGCATCACCAATGGCCAAATGGAAGTTTAGCTAGTAAGGAACTACAACATCTTAGGCTAGGAGATTCCTAAACTGATACATTGCATTCATCCTATTACTAATCCCAAGGTTTTGAAACTTTCCTTAGATCATTTATTTTGCTGCAAAAACTAACATGGAAAACTTTGAACAAGAGATTAAAACTAATTTTAAAAATAATAAAACACAATATAAATTCTGCCAATTATGAGACCTAAACTAGGAACAAATCATCTAGATAGCACAATCTGTCCTTTAACATGTTAATGCACAAACACAGAGCAGAACGGAAATACTTTATGTATTGAACAGGTAGAGCAATTACTGAATTCATTACCTCAATATGGCTATTTCAAATATTACCTAAACAAAAAAGAAAGTAAAAAAACAACACACACTACTTTTTCCTTAATTATTTCTATACTTACATTGCATAAAACAGCTACTAGATAAATAAATGTGGTATAACATTTCTGTATTTAGTGATATAACTGCTTTTTAGTTAAATGAGTAAGTGGACTGAACTGGTCTGGCTCACGAACCTTTTTCAGTCACAACCCAGGCTGTAAAGCACAATACAATTAACATACAGAAAACATCAAGTGACAAACAGTGAGATATAGGAGTATGAATGGTCACTGTTTGGACAGTTCTTGGAAATGGAGTTTTAACCACTCTGTTGTATTATCAGTTAATGAAAAGGTGAAGCAGAGTGAACTGGTTTGAAAGCAGTAATTTGTGTAGCACTGCTACACAGACATCAGCAAGAAGAGAAGGGCAACTTTCATCAACCAACTGCTTTAAAAGCTGTTACACACTTTTCTCTGCCAGACTTGTTTTGGTAGTAGCACAAAGAGTTACAGCTTTCAAAGCTACCAGGAGATTTTTATGATGTAGTTTTCTGGTGACTGCTGTCTGCATGGCAGCACAAGCCCTGATAATAATGGGATTAAGGTATATGTACCGAGGGTGATTATCACTGAGTCACCAATCATAACAAGCATGTTTACCTGTTCAAGGCAAGTATATAAAGAAATTCAGCTTGACAGGGAAACTTGAAATTCATACCAAGAACACATAACTGGGTTATGTTCAGAAAAATGTGATCATACATCTTTGTAGTGCATGAAGCTTTATATGCTCCTGTGAACTACAGAATATGGGTGGCATTAGTAGCAGTAATAGCTCTAAGTGTGAGGCCCAATCATAATTCTTTGTAGTACATGGAGCTTTATCTATTCTACTTGCTACCAGATGCAGAAAAGAAAAAAGTGTAGGTATGTAATTGTTTTACCGGGTTTTCAAAGCCTTTGAAAGCAGGTAAGACACTTAGTGCTGCCCAATAGACAGCAGGCAGAAACAAAGCTGAAGGGCTTTAAAAGCTGTTAGACACTTCATTCTGTCATACCTTTAGCCTATAAGTGTGACAGGGAGAAGTGTGTAACATTTTAAATATTTTGCTTCTGTCTTTTTTTTTTTTTTTTTTTTTTGCTGGCTGGCACTGTCCATTGCTACCCCCCTAGCATGAGATATGGCCTTAAAAACACTTAGTGATACTTAACAAGCTTTTGTTAAGCACCCCTAAGCACTGTTAAGATAAGGTCTTAGTCTGGAGATGTCTGAAAGGTGTTTAACAATTTTAACTTCTTGATTTCAGAGCATAAGTGCAGCATTCCGTGCACTACAATAAATATAATACATGCTTGAGGTAAGGATTGTGCATGGACTCATTCATAATTGCTAAGATTTTACTCAGGCTTTGCCTTTGTAATCAAATCCCAATATGTGTGTGTGTATCCATGCAAAATGAGGTTATTTCCATATAAAGTTAGGGTTAGGTCTGGGACTTGTTAATCAGCATGGCATTGCATGGAATTACGCTTAGAGCAGCAGTGTTGTGCATCTCATAGCACTACCATATCCTAACACGACATAACATTTTGCAATTAATCCCAGGAACTAGTTTGCATATAGAAAAGCACTACCATATCCTAAAACTGTATAGCATCTTGCCCTTAACTCCAGAAACTACCCTAGGAGACCCCTGTTAAAAACCATTCCTCACTCCTAAACAGCCCACCCTATTACTGGACTGGACAACATGGATATGCAATTTCCTAGTGTTTCTGTGGGCAACTTAGTAGATGTGGGCATCCTAAAGCAATGCAGCAATTGCCTCATGTTCTCACACAACCAGTTTATTATTAAAGAAAATAACATAGTATATGAGAGATGTAAATACACAATTTCATTGGAGGAAAAAATCTTGCATACAAACAAGGTTGCCAAAAATGCCTACGCTACATTCCTCACACATACTGCTCACCACACACATAGATTGTCTTATGATGAGGCATTTAAAAGAAACTTTCCCAAATCTCAAAAACCTCCAAAACCATGTAACACAACAATGCTCTTCAGCAATCACTAAAACACACACCAAAAGAAACTCAAAATATCTCACATAAGCCTACACCCAGTAATTCCCCAAGAGCAAAGCCCCTAAGGCAAGCATATACTCTGCCTAATGCTCTTGTCACTGGGGACTCCATTGTGAGACACACAGATGCCCTACTCACCAGGTTAAATAAGGAGAAGATAATGCTTAGTTGCCTATCTGGAGGCAGGATCCACAATATCACTCACTCTCACTCACTCACTCACTCACTCACTCACTCACTCACTCACTCACTCACTCACTCACTCACTCACTCACTCACTCACTCACTCATTCACTCAAGATACTGTACCTCAATACCAAAACGATTCTGTCATAGTCCATGTGGGTTTAAATGACTTGAGATGTACCTCACTGCACTATATGAAAAAAGACATAATAGATCTTTGGAATATGTGTCACAGACAGATACAAGCCTTGCAGTGGGCAGCATTCTATCTTCACCAAGGATGATGCCACAGTATGAGCATAAAATAATTAATTTTAATAATTATAGGTTGATATGTAAGTTTGTTTGTTTGTTTGTGTCTTTCCGCTTTTCCCAGTTAGGGGTTGCCACAGCGGAACTCTGGACCGCTAATGATTGGCAGTTGATTTTTACGTACAGGCTTGCCAGGCCTGACGCACAATCTTCAACGAAGGCATGCTCAGTCTCCACACAGAAAACGCTCTAGCTGAGAATCGAACCGGACAGCGTCTTACTGTGAGGTGACAACGCTACCGCAGCACCACCACCACCATAGGTTGATATGTAAGTACTGTGGGTTATTTTAAGCTTAGCCAGTTTCCATTTTTGTGCTTGAGTTAACCTGTCTCATTTGGTTAGTGATTGACTTTACCCATCTCATGAGTGATAATTATATATTATCCCTAATAAGAATAACTGTGATCATACCATATATAATTTGAGGGGACACATGCATGGAATAAAGCATTTAGGAGCTGCCTCTGTCCATTAGTAGTGCAAGGGGCAGTCTTTGGCTAAATTTTCTGTTTCCCATCCATGGATCTAAGACTTGAACATGGACAAAGATGAACTTTGTTTTATGTGGATGGGGAGTCTTTCCTAGAGCAGCAGTATCCTCTGAAAGATATACCTGTCCCTCCAAACCATTCTGTTGATGTTGCAGAAGAGGTTTAGATTCCTAGACTGAGCATTTGTGATGCCACTTGACATGCTGATGTGCAGTAAATCCATCAGTATTGGGTCAGATGATACCTTGAATGTCAGACACAGGTCACCTCTTAGTAGTCTGTAGGATACTGAGTATAGTGACAAGGATTTAATCCCTTTGTATCCTTTTAGTAATGTATCTCCGTGGGTGTTCCAGTTGTTGCATGTGTTTGGGCAGATACATGTCAAAGGGGACATTATATTCAGCGGATGGCCTAATGAGCATTGAGTAAGTAGCTTAGCTTCTGGTGTCACTGAACTGGTGGTAAACTGTACCACCTTCACTCATCAGGGTAACACAGCAAATCTACTGTCTGACAAAAATCAACTCAAACTTCACCCCAACTCCTCCCAACTTCTCCGTGTGAAATCTCCTCCAGCATCCTTTCCCCAACTATTAGCAAGGTCCAGATGCTGGCAGCACTCACTAAAGCCAATGAGACCACCTTTATGGGTACTGACAACATTCCTGGCTGCTTGCTGAGCAGTCTGAAATGTGAAGTATCAAAACCAGTTGAAGAAGTCTTCAGCTACAGCCTTGAAACAGGCTACAGTCCAAGTGAATGGAGGACCACAACAGTCATCCTCCTCCACAACAGTGGACTATCAACCAACTCAGGGAACTACAAACTCATCAGTCTAATGAGCCTAATATGCAAGGCCATGGAATGAATTATCATTGAAATGATAAAAAGGACATTGGCAACCAACAGAAACTGAACCCATCCCAGTTTGGCTTTGTTAAGGGAAGGTCATGCCAACTTAACCTGGTAGACTTCTTTAGTAGGGTCAGTAAGGCAATGGACAAAGGTAAAACAGTGCATACTGCATATGTTGACCTGGTCAAGGCATGTGCTACAATATCCCACTCAGGCATTGTTGACAAGCTCTATGAGCTAGATATAAATCCTTAGATAACTTGTTAGGTTGCTGGCTAGCTCACAGACAGGACTCAAGAAGTCAGGATCAGTGAGATTACCTTCACCAAAATACTGGTCACAAATACAGTACCCCAGGGCTCTGTGTCAGACCCACTCCTGCTTGGCACCTACTTTTTGGAAGTCAAGGCTAGCACTTAAGGTCTCCATCTCTCTAGGCTTACAGGGAGCTATTGTAGATTGCCCACAAGATTCTGACACATTGCAAGAGGGTTTAACACTGACAAATGACTGATGCCAAAGTTACAGCAATTTATTTATTTTTTAGAGTACTCAGTCAACCTACAGCATGACTTTGGAAGAGACACAGGAAGTGGAGTATCAACATGAAACATCCATAAGCATGCTGAAATGTGGAGACTACTGAGACAGAAACCAAAAACCAAGACTGAGTTCAGGACCATGAAGCATAGAGGCAATTTTCGCTGCACCACCATGGGTCCCAAATACTGTAATACCAAGAAAACTACATCGCTTGACCTATTTGCATGCAAAGAGTCATATAGAGGGAACATAGTTGAATAGTTTCAGGTTGTTGTGTCTTTCAGCTTTTCCCGGTTAGGGGTCGCCACAGCGGAACTTTGGTCTGCTAATGATTGGCAGTAGATTTTTATGTGCCGAGTTGCCGGCCCTGACACACAACCTTCAACGAAGGTACGCCCATTCACACATGTCTCCACACAGGAGACGCTCTAGATGAGAATCGAACAGGTCAACGTCTTACTGTGAGGTGACAACACTACCGCAGCACCACCACTGCAGTTCAGATAATTTTTATAAACTGCCCATGCATAGTATAGAGCTGCACTGTGCATGATCACTGTAAGAGCCCACCTGCATGTGGGCAGCAAACAATATATAACAGATAAAAGCTTGGCATGGCCAGGTCTGTAGTATGCAGAGACGAAGCTCTGATTCCTCCCTCATGTTCTGGTTTTGAACAGAGACATTGATACTGGAAGACACAGCTGGTATGGGGCAGGAGTAAATAACTAGTACTAGCTCACTGATCGATTAGGGAACAAGTTGTTTTCCTGCTTCAGAAACACTCTCTAGTCAAAGGCACAGAACTGCTGTCCATACTTCTAGGGCCTCAGAAGCATAAGCTCAGCCAAAGATTTCATGCACTTTATCTGGACATTGATAATTTGTGGAAGTGTAGACATACCCATCTCTTGCAGTAATAAGTATTACACCATCTTTTCTGGCCATCAAATAGAGCTGTAGGAGATTTGAAAAATCTCTTAACCACCCTTAGGATAACAAGTTGTGGTCCATGGCTTCTTCTTATCCTTGTTGACATCCTTCAGTTCTGGAAGAAGAGGAGGAATGTGTTGGCCTGTTGTGAATAAAGCTGAATGGTTTTAGGGTGCCAGGGCAAGAAAAAAAAAAGATAACACAAAAACATGGATTTGCATATTATGGGTTGTGGGTGCTACTTTCCAGTTTGAGGATTCTAAGTGGACTTTTCATCACACAACATAACACGATTAGTGCTTTTGTATTGTAATACTCTGCAAGTAGCAGCACAGCTGACCAGGCCTTTTTTTAGTCCTTCGCACCTACAGTCTGTCTGGTCAGTCACCATCACCTTGTATATTTGTTCCCTAAGTGACCAAGAGCTGACTTTGGTGCACCTATCAGCCAGCAGCTATCAAGGGATTTTATTATCCTCCCAAAAGCTTCACTCCTTGCATGTGAAAATGTCATATTAAGAGCTTCAAGAGTGGGCATGTAATGGGTGTGGGGTGGGGCTGTCACTCACTTCCATGAGTGATATGCACTCAAGTATCTCTACTCTCCCATTGAGCAGATGGCTCCCTCTAGTCACCACTGGGAATACATTAGCAGGAGATGCACTTCACGACATGCACCTCAGCCCCTCCAAGAGAGAGATGGGTAGGTTTAACCTCTTCATTTTTTCCCTCTTCAGTTGGGTCCTCATTGCCCAAGGCACTAATAGAACTAGCATTACCTCGGTCATGGTCGGAGCTCTCTCCATACACAGTACATAGACACTTCGGCCAAATCTCATTTGATGCCTTACTCATGAATCAATATGGAAAAGTGATTAACTTAGAATATCTTAATGCAATATTTAGAAATAATGTACATTTCGTAGATCTATTGAAACAGAGTACAGATAAGCTCTGTTGTGAATATTTTGCTGTCAGTGGTGCTGATTTTTGGTTTATCTGTGTGCCAGTGCAAAAAATCTGCTGTTATGCTGTTTTGGACTTTAGGACCAGAAGTGGGGAAATCTGTCCAATTCATTGTTAATAGAATTGACAACTCTGGAGTATAAATATTGTACATTGTAGGTCCTGATGAGGAAAAGGATGTTGGTATTTTATATTTTGTTTACTTGGAAGTCTTATGGCACTCATTTGTCTGATAGCCAGTAAAGTTCAAGGTCAAATTCGAGTTTATTTAGGTGCTTTAAAAACAAAGCAAGATTACAATTAAAACTTAAAGTAAAACAAAAACACAGTACCAGAAAAGTCATGACATCATCCGTGATCATCATATACCAAACAAACAAATACGTTTTTAATGCCTGTTTAAAGAAGGCAAATATAGGACACTACCAAAGTCACCGAGGTAGTGATTTCCCCAGGTAAAGAGCCTGATAATGCAATGAACAGTAACCACCCATGGAACCACCAGCAGCTTCTCAGAGGATGAACGTTAAACCAGAACAGGATAATATAATCATTTGCTGCCTCTGTCCTGCATTGCCTAAAAAGGGTCCTTCATAAAATGGTAAAAAGCGAAAAAAATATGATTTTATTTGAAATGAATAATACCAATAACAATAATAATAATAATCAGATCATTAATGTTTTTCTATAATTAAAATAATAACTTAGAATATCTTTCTTTCCACCGATACTGTGTCCATTGCAGGCACACACAAACATAAATGCTCTTGTGACTGGGGTTACCCCAATCTACATTGTCAGCACTCCATCATCAAGAAACTGGCAGATGCATAGCCAGCAGTTTCAGTCCATAGCATACAAAAATGTTTTTCTGTTAAACTTCCACTCTGGCTTCAGGAATACAGAAGAGTTTAACTACCCTGATTTTTCCCAAAGCCCATACACGCCTAATGATGGCACTGGGAGTGTTCAGTGGTTTAGTGCCTCATCACTCACATTACAGCATCAGCAGGTTTCCTGTCTACCAGTGTTACAGCCTGCAATGAAATTTATCCATTTTAGTAAACTGCAGTAGGAGTTTCATGGTTCAGCTGCCAAAAAGTAAACCCTTTTCGGTCCCCCTCCCAAATCTATTTGCCCATCATGTCATTAGAAATGCCTCATCTTCCACTGCTGGCTGTACCACTTCAGGGCACAGGCATGTATCTAAGCCTTATGTGACAGTTTCTAAAATAAATCCTTTAAAAGGTAATACCCCCTGCCTCCTGTCTGTGATGGTTTCTGGAGACTTAGTGGCATCTGGATTCTGATGGTAGCAGATGGGAAGGGCCACATAAAAATATAACAGAAAATCCTGTTTATCTTCCCATGTACTGCAGAAAAGAGACCATTGTCATGTCATTCCCTGGGTGACCCTCAAGTCTTGCCTCCCTACTCTAAATCCTCACCTACCCTCACTAGTATTAAATGTCCAGAGCTGCAGAAGTTACATCTTTCTTAGACTGAGAAGGGACATTCAGCCTTCAGGGCAAGCAGTACATTGAAGTAAGCAGTACATTGCATTTCAGTGTGTGATCTGAATGCTGTAGATTTTAAAAAGACATTTTAATTAATGGCAATATCTTGACTATTGTGTAATCTAAGCTGCTCAGAATGCCAGCTTGCCTTCTATATCATGAACCATATTAGAATATTTAGGTCTCCAATAGTGAACTAATCCAGTGTAAATTGCTTTCTAAGTACTTCTGTGTTATGGGCTTGCAAAATCATTATGCAGTTGTTTTGTTTTGTGGTAGTGTACAATTTTAGGGAGGATCATATGAATAGCAGGTTGAAGACTTGGTATGAAAACTTCAAAAGCTGCCACTATTATGAATTCTTGGTATTATGCCTTCTCAATGGAGCCACGACATTAACATTTCAGGTCACAACTTACATGCAGCCACTTCTGAGCATCTCATGAATGGGACCGCTTTTCTTTACCGTGTTCAAGATGAAATGCCTTTTTTCCTACACATAAGGATATTTTAGATGACCTCCATCTCTTTTTATTTGTTTGTGTAATCATTTTCCATTTTTGTTAAAATGTTTGCTATTTACATGTTGAAATCTAGGACCAAACTAGTGAAAACCATCAAAGTTATGATCGAGCATTTAAAATTATGAACAGAGTCTGTAGTTTTGATAATTTTCCATCTTACTATTCAAACTTTAAAATGCAGCTGTTTCTTGAATCCCTCGTGAAAACTATACCTCTCATTCAGAGATAACCAAAATGTTTTCTTCAATATCATAAAAGAAGATTTTGCATTTGATACCACCATCCATGCCACACATGAAGAATTAAATTCGTATCTATTTAAGGTAGGTTCTTAAACATTTAAAGCAAATCTGTTGAAAAAAAAAATCTCAATTATTAGCAAGTTTTTGCTTCAGTGTGTGCAATCTTGTAATTTTGGCAACTTTCATTTTTATATTCCAAAACTTCAAAAAATATAAATCTTTCTTATGATCATGTCATGAATATGACAGTTTTATTTATTTACAGATTTGGTTTTCCTACCAAATATGAAGTGTCACCTTTTATGTTATTAGGATAGAATCCTGACAAATGAATATCCATATGCAGTGTACCTTGTATAACACAGACGTCGGACATATACCAATGTATAGATTTATACTTCTGTGTTTCATTTGTACTTTTCTGCCTCATACTTTCTTTTCTTCATGAAATGTATTTCACTGGATCTAAGTCAGAAGATCGACTTTTTGGAAAGTCAAACTTCATATTGTCAAGACATATGACTGACTTTCTGAAAAGTCGAACGAGACAAAAAGACAAAAATCTATGTTTTTGCATATTATGCATACCAACTCTGAGATTGCAATAGAGTGGGGAAAAGGACAAATTCCCCAGTCTCCAATGTACCATGATCTCCATTCAAAAGCTTTGACTTTTTGGAAAGTCGATATTTAGGTCTTGACCATATGAAGTTTGACTTTCAAAAAAGTTGATCTTCTGAAAAGGACCCGTTTAATTTACTACTATTTGTTTATACTATATTTCTTCATGCAATGTGTGTGAGCATCTGGTATGTATACATGTATGTATGCATGTATTTTACAGGTAAGTGAATTGTATCACTTGGATCATTTTTCATTTACAACCAAGTTTCATGATCACATGTGACAGTCGACTCCTATAGAGACTTGTTGAAGAATCACTGTGATCCATGAAGTTTTCTAGCCAAGTTACAGCAGCCGTAAAATGGTAAATATGTTAAGCATTTGAAATATGAGCAAAAGACTATGAGAAAGGAAAGAGATTTTTGCAGTTGGGGAAGATTAGGAAATGGAGTTAAAGTAGGGAGCTAAAGGAGAAGTAACTGGTGCTTTGGCTAATAAGAGAAAAGAGGAAAGGAAAAGGAAAAAAGAAGACCAAAGGAAAGAGACGGAAGAAGGGAGAAGAAAGGGAGAAAGGAAGGAGGAAGGAAAAGAGGGGAAAGAAAGGAAGAGAAGGAAGGAGTAACGGGTTGTGTCAGCCTGGTGTAAGACATGTACAGAGCCAGGAGTTAAGCAGAAATCTCTTTAGAGATTGTTTGATTATGTGACTACATGACATTGCTCTAACGTTTGTAGGAATACTGTTCCAGACCTTGGCTACTGATTAGGAATATAGGCAGTGACCAATACATTTTTTTGGTTTATGGAGTTCAAGCAGGTGTTTCTCAGAGAACAGGGTGAATAGGGAGGTAATGGTAAGAATGGTGCTGGTTGCTGGCCAGGATGAGGATTTGTGTGCCATTTTATGAGCAAGGAGTTCAGTGAACTTGAGGTAGTGAGGTAACTCAAGCCAGTTTAAATATCTGAGGGCAGAGCAGTAGTTGTATGACTGACTGGCTGCAAATCTAGCTTTGTTATAGCAAAGCTCAAGTTTTGATCTTAGGGAGATCTGCATGTTGGTGAAAACGGGTAAGACATATAGTAGTGAAGAAAGGAGGTACATATTGGCTAGAGTAACTCTTCAGGAGCTGGTAAGGAATCTTTTTGATCTATTCAGCATGTCCAGTTTTTGTTGTGTTGTTTTTATGCACTTTTGAATATGAAGATCAAATTTCAGTTGATCATCTGTTATGACACCAAGTAACTTTGTGTGAGGTACAACTTCCATTTCAGTATTGTTGAGAGAGGATATTTTTAAGGTGTCTTTTATTTATTCTAACACTGTATATGTATCTACAGACAATTTAGAGAACTGCCAGTTCACCTTCAGCACATATTTGGAAATTGAACCACCCAGTGAAAACCCATATGGACACAGAGAGGATGTGCAGACTCGACACAGAAGGCAGCCCGGCCAAGAATAAAACTGAAGAACCATGTGTCGTGATGGAGCAGTGTTTGAGGGTGTGTCATAGTGCCTCCCCTTCTTATAGTGAGCCCTTCTAATTATTTACTGTGAAGAGTGCATTCAGATTAACTAAATAGTGCTGTCTTTATACCTCTCAACCTCTTGGCATAAGAACAAAGCCTAAAACAATGGGGGTGGGCAAAGGCCCAAAAAATAGAGACAACGTTTAAAAATTGCTCTATATGCTTAGAAAGTTGCTAGAATAAAATGATTTGTGTTAGCATGCATTTTTCTGAAGAATATGGTCTGAAACTCAAATGTATGTCATTATTTAGTGACTTTAATCATTAGTGATCTGCCAGAAAACAACAAATTTTACAAAGAACTGACGAAAAATATGAGGCAAAAATCTGGACAGTTAAGCGATACGTCTGTCTTCATTTATATTTCAAAGTGTCTGACTTCGTCAAGCATTCTCTGTTAAGAAAGGAATTAACATTGCTTATACGACGAAGTGCTAATTCTTTTAATAACATGGAATGGCTGATGGAGTTAAAAGCCTTTGAAAGGTCAGTGAAGATAGTGTCATTTTGCTCATTAATAACATGGAATGGCTGATGGAGTTAAAAGCCTTTGAAAGGTCAATGAAGATAGTGTCATTTCATTCACTTGCATCAGGTGTTGTCAGTGATGTGTAATAGAGCAGTAATCATACCATGTCTAGTTCAGAAACCATGCTGTAGTCTGGGATTATGCCATTCTCTATGTGTATCTGTGACTGCACTGAAACAGCCATCGTAAGCGTTTTCAGCAATATTGATAACAGCAAAATGGCATGTAAGAATCTAGCAGATTTGCTGGGAGTGACATGGGCAATTTCCTACGGTTATGGAAAAAAAGCAGTGTTGATGAGAGAAGTATTAATGATATGTCAGAAGGGGACAGTGACAAAAATGATGACTACCCATAAAAATTTCAGATACAGGCCATAAGTGCCTGTTCAGGCACAGCAAGTAACGATATACTACCAGTGATTTAGTTTGAATAATGAAACATCCATAAACTAAAAATTAGTGCTAAATTCAAAAACACCAGCTGTCAGACCAGGGATATGATCAGCAGTTTGTGAGTAGGAGCAGAAATGTGACACAGAGCAGGTGGTGACTAAATTATTGCTTTAGATCTGTAACTGTTACCTAATGTTTTATGAGAATGGAGTGCTGGCTTTGCTTGGTTGTTCCTGCTAAGTTATTTATGTTCTTTTAGAAATCCATGGGTTTATCAAGCAACATTCACGGGACACATTTTTGTGGTGGCCTATCAAAAGAGTGGTAATATTTATTTGACAGATTTCCTGGCTCCCTATGAAAAGAGTGAGATGACAGATAACGCCACAATGAATCTGACCAAAAACAGGAAACAAAATCAAAAACTCACTATTACTATTATTTCTATTTTTATTTATTTTTTTAAAGGAGCTTTGCCCCTTGGTACACCCTGAAGTAGGAAGATGTGCCACTCACACCCCTTCTAATTTACATATGCTAATTCCAAGATTGCTATGCATCATAGTAGATGGAATATTCAGAGTTACCATACTGTCTTTGTATATATTCCCCAGTTCTGCATTTCCGAGGATCACAATTATATGTCTTAAAATGTCAACAAGCATCCATTTTTTCACGCTAGTTGCCAGAATGATGAACTGTTCAAGGTCAGACTGTACATTAATTTCTTTCAGGCTGATCTGCATTTACCAAATGATCTTCAAATCAGAGATGATTTAAGGACAAGGTTTAACTCTGATGCAGTTTATTCATAGTGCATAGCATATTCCTGTAAGGGTAAAGGATGCTAAGAATTTAGTGATATGCACTTTCACAATCTGGTGTGTGACAGAAGCCCACTCAGAATTCATTAAAAAGTGTGAATGGCACTCCTGTCATATTTCCCAGTAAGAAATAACACTTCAGTACTGGCTTGAGGTGACATAACACCTTAGGCAAAGGGCTCCATGGTGCCCCCATCTACTCATTGCTTTCTCCATGTATATCCTTCCCATGATCCTGAACTCACCCCCCCCCCACACACACACACCATTTATGATACTTTCTTTCTTCCTTTTCTCATATTTTGTCTCAATTTTCAGCTTTTTACTGCATCGTTTCAGCACAATCTAACTGACAAACACTGCAATGTAATACCTGTATATGAAATAATTGAATAAAGACAGAGGTCTGGAAGCCATGGTTTTTAGATGCTTTTAGATATATTTTACAGTTTTTTAAACAAACTTTTCATCCAATGGTGGTCTGAAAAAAATAATAACTAGAGAGAGAAATTCAGTCTTATTCTTCACCTTTGCTTTTCCATGCATCCTTTTAATACGTACATATTAGGCCGATGACCACCAGGGCCTTTATAAGCCTAGCCACACAACACAAACCCAATTACATCCCCTGGTAGCATGTGCATCTTAATGGGGGGGTATATTTGTTAGGAGGGGTATGCTAGTTAGAAGGTATATGTTAGTTAGGAGGTTGCTGTTAGTTAGGTGTACGATAGATAAGAGGTTACTGTTAGTTAGCAGGGGGTATGTTAGTTAGGGAATGCTTACTGTCAGCCTCGGTCCACAAGAGACATAGGAGGTAGTCCAGGGATGAATTTATAATTACTCATTCAATGTTAGTTAGGGAATGTTTACTGTTGGTCTCTGTCTATAAGAAATGTGGGGGCCATCCTGGAGATGAAATCACCCTAACTAGCCAAAACTGCAATATAATAAATGTGGAGCAAAGTAAGCTGAGGGCTAAGAATCACTAGGTCTCAGAAGCCATTGTTTTCTACATGCTCTCTCTGAGGTACATTCTACCGATTTTTTAAAATCACCTTCTCATCCAGTGACAGCTTGAACAAATATTATGGCTGCCTTTTTCATGCATTCCTTCAACACACCTTAAGTAACCAAGACAGCAATGTAATAACTGTGGAGAAAATAAAAATAATTAAGCCAGAGCTCTGGGGGTTGCGAGACCTCCAAAAACATGGGGTTGTAGATGCTCTGAGGTACATTTTAGAGATTTTTCCAGCCTTTTGATACAATACTGGCCAGAACAGAAATTATGAGTAAGGAAAGATATTCATTCTCATATTTTTTCTTCTAAGGAAGAAATACATTGTACACAAGGCTTAGAGTTCAAAGCAGCAATGTAGCAGTTCACAATAAACCAAAAAGGCAAATGTTTGCAAGGCTATATAAATCATATTTGGAAATATTGCCTACCTACTCCCTTCCAGAAACACTTTCTGTGTACCCTCTGGTGTTAGGTTAGGATAAAAGTGAAGGATGAGTTGACCAAAGTCATATATTTCAAGTGGCTGCTGCCATACACACATTGCAGAACGTCTTGTCTTCTCTACACCAAAAACACAGCCACCTTCTGTGTGTCCTCTAATATTAGACTGGGACAAAACTGAAAAAAAAGACAGACAGCACATAGTGACATATTTCATGCTGTTGCCATCAAGCACAGCAAGCCTCTTTGCCACTGCCCCCAAAAGTTAGGCATGTGCCTAATGTTTTATTTTGAGGAAAAGTAAAAAAGAAAATCACATTAATGCATTCCAACTTGTTTCACCTAGGTAAGCTATAGTGACCTTCTGTCCATATTTCTGATGTTTGTAAGGAAAGTTATAGAAATAATGCCCACATTGTCCCCAGCCCCAACAAAAGCTACAATGACCTTCTGTGTACACCTCTGAGGTTTATGAGGAAAGTTAAAGAAATAATTACCACATACTACTTAGTAATCCACCCACAGTATAACCACCTGACCTTCTATGAGGAAAATTACAAAACAATATTGAACAAATCATCCCCAATATCCCACACAAGATACAATAACCTTGTGCGCACACCTCTGAGCAGGGATGGTTACAGGTTTGGTTGGGTTCAGGACAAAGAGCACTACTGAACCTGTGTCAAAATCTGTTTATACAGCTTGGGTTGTGGTGGACATGAGGGCCATTGAAGCTCTGAGGGTCTGGATGTTCTGTGATGCATTTTATGCCTTATTATGAAAGATGACTTGATAAATCTTTTGTTTTACTACTACACAGAAGAGTTATGTATGTCCCTGGCACTATGTGTGTTCACAATTCTGTCATTTACACAAACACATGCACACACGAATGCATGCACACACACACACACACACACACACACACACACACACACACACTTGACTACTGCCCATGAAAAATGCCAGATCTATCACAAGATGCACAAATGCACACATACACAGACATGGTAACACTTACAGACAAATTGGAGGAATGCCAGTTCACCTAAGGTATGTCAGTGGGTTGTTTGAGAAACCAGAGAACATGGATAAACCCACACAATGACACACAGATGAAGCCGCAGACAAGAACTCAGTCAGACACAAGTGAGATGACCATGCTACACACTGAACCACTGTGCCAGTGAGCATCTGCTTTCACATACATTCTGCTCCTGCTGACCAACATTGATGATCACTCATTGTGTACAATGCCGAGATTTGTAATGTAAAATTAAAGAAATGATGGATGATGTGATATGCTTAATTACACTGCAATCCTCCAATAATGACATATGCACACACAAGCCATAGCAATACTACACTAATATCTTCAAATGCAATAAATTGTGAGACAGTAGTTCTGCACTCCTAATCAGTGACTGTTGTTTAAGAACAATCAAAAACTAGCAGAGACAAGTCTCTTTTACCCACATATGGACTCTGTACTCATAAATTACAACTATGTTACTATTTTGTTTGTCTCAGGTTCTTGATTGTGGTAAAATAATAACAATAATGGTCACACTAATATACTTCCAAGTTTCTTTCACAGAAAGGCATAATGATCGTAGTAAAGTATTCATCTTACTTAGAATGCACACTTGTCCTGCAAAACCAGATTAGTGATTATTTAACCTGTGCAAGTGATGAGGGCCAGTTACTGTCATCCACAGGCAGCCTCCACCATACATGTACACTTCTGTGTACATGTCAGACATCTGATTGTGATAAAATGATGGCAGTGTGACATATTTCAGCTTTGTTCCAAACAAATTGTAGTCACACCTTAAAGTATTCCAAAGTACTCCCCATAGATCACAACAGAGCTTCAAAATCAGAATAATGAGCAAATAGTTGGTCATTTTCCTCTATAGCCCCAGCAGTTATAGCTACTTTGTTTGCATCTCAGATGTGCAACCCTTGTAAAATAAAAAAAATAAATAAAAATACTGAACAGGAGCCGTCAGCCTCTTAGTACATCAATTAGGGACTGATGGCAAATCTTTTCTGAAAGAAATGAAGCCTGAAACTCAAATGTCATTATTTATTGACTGCAGTTCTCAATCGTTGCCAGAAAACCATACATTTTGCAAGTAACAGATCTAAAATAAGGCAAAATCAGGAATATTCTGAGAAGTTAAAGACAGTTTCCAACTTAATTCACAGAACTACATGTTAGTTGAACCATTCAGTAGCATAATGGCATATCTGTCAAATTATTTGCTCAAGAAACAGGTGAAAGCCAAACATAATGGGTTAACAAAGATCAAAAATCAGGGGCAGTTTTTTTTAATTACTCTAATGCATTTAGAAAGCTAATAGAACAGGTTTTGAATCAATACTTTTTCTAAAGAATAAGAAATATGAGACCTTAATGTATGGCATTACTGACTGACTATAATCCTCAGTGTCTCACCAGAAAAGCTAAAATTTCATAAGGGACAGGGCAAAAAAATGAGGCAAAATCAGGGACAATTGAGAGTTAAACTAAGCCATCCACTGCCCATGATATCTGGTTGCTGCCACACAAAAAAATTAGCTTAACATCTACTATTTAGACCATCTTTTCCTACTGCTTTTGATCTCCAGTAGAGCCATGCTTTTCAGTCCAGCCCAAAATTTCTGGGCTTTTGGCTTGATTCTACACATGATCCAAAAGCTCAGAAATTATGGCATCCTGATGAGGAGAAATGCAGTAGCAGTGTTTTCCCTTTCTACTGGAAAATAAATAACTAAATAAGAACACAAACCAGAGAAGCGCTCCTGGCTGATTGGTACCCCCTAGGTATCTGTATAGCATGCCTATGAGTAAGGTTGGCCATATTTGTAGGAATAGGTTAAGCTGATAAGATGGTGCAGTGGTCATTGAGAGAGAGGTTGCCAGTGAAGTATGTGTTAATCTGCTAGGGCAGATGGTAATAACCAAGTCTAAAACAGTGTACTTACTATAGACTAGCAATGGTCCTGTTACTTGCTAATAACTCATGGGGTAAAACCATGGTCAGCTAATGAAGTATAAGAAAGAAAATCACCTCTGGGTTCTTATTGAGGGGTTAGGTCCACCAGAAGTCTTGAATTTCTGCAATCTAGAAATGTAAGCAAGTCTTTGAGACATTCATTTACAGAACTTTTTTTCATTTAGCATTATTTCAAATGATATGCAAGTTGAACTAAGTAATATATCTAAAGATTGCATTTAAATATATTTGGCTATTAAACAAGGAGTGATATTCATTAAGATATAAAATATATGGAATATATGTCAAGGAATACATTTTGTAATAGACAATCTTTAAAACTCTTTTATTTCTGTAAACCAAATCTGATGTTATTTAGAAAAAATTAACAAATTGTTTTAAACATCTGCGTGAATTTTCAGTGGAACAAAGAGCACTTTGGTAAATGCCTTAACTACTGTGTTGGATGTTCATCCTAAAAGGCAGTGAAAGCATCAGTACAATTTAAACAGGACAATACTTAATACACTCATAAGTAAATATCAATTGCAATTACAAAAAGTGGATAAACCGCAGAATCAGAATATGTACAGTTTTACTTTTGAAAGATGTTACTCTCTAGAAGGACATTATACTTGTACATAGTGCATTCTGGTATCATCTGATGATCAAAACTGAGCATATAATCTGCTGGGTCACTAACTCTGAATATTTTGAAGGTGTTATGGCTACTTGAGTATTTTTCTTGCCTAATACCAACCATAGGTGCCACTTATAGTTTTCTCACCCTGCAAATCTAAAATAATCCAGAAGGTGGCATTCTAGCCTAAATGTAAATAAATGCATTTTCAGTTTAGAGTCCAGTATTTTGCTAAATCTGTAATTCCAGTGACTGGATTAAGTAATGTATGCTTTTGTCCACCCATAAGTCATAAAAGCATCTTACTTTCTTAATATTGAATACATTCAACCACAGCAAAAGAAAACTTTGAACAAATTGTGACAGTTCAATATACAGTACTTCTAAAGAAAAGCATAACCAAAACGAAGTCTGTTCATATGTATCATTCTGTATATATTTATCTATCTCTGTTTTTGTATATCTGTATCTATTTATCGGTATATGGATATATAGTCTATTTATACATAGTATGGGCATCCTGAGGCAGTGTAGTAACTGCCTCATGTTCACTGCCAACCATTTAATTTTAGAACAGACAAACACAGTGTGCGAGAGATGTAGATACACAGTGTCATTGGAGGCAAAGCTATCACATACTCACATGAAAAAATGCAAACCAGGTTGTCAGCATTACACCAAAAACACTCACTATCAACACTAAAGAACAAAAACATAGTCCCACATAAGCGGAGGTAGTCACTTCTAATCTATCCAAATCTCCAAGACCTCCTAAAAGCATCTCTCAGTAGTCCTGCACACACTGAAAAATGACAGCACCCTGCACAACACAAAATCCTAGTAGCCCAGCTTCCAAGCTTATAAGGCAATACACCACACAGCCAAATATTCTAGTTATTGGGATTCCATTGTAAGATATACTGATGTTCCCCTTACCAGGCTAAACAAGGAAAAGGTCACAGTGAGGTGTCTGTCTGGAGTCAGGTCTGCCAGATCATGCATGCAGTTAGGTCTTTAAACCACAAGTACCAGTATAATATGGTCATAGACCATGTGGGTGCAAATGACCTAAGATGTACCTCACTGAACTATATGAAGAGATACACGATGGAGCTCTCTGAATATGTGTCCCAGGCTGGTATGAAAATAACCTTGAGTAGCACCCTACTTTCACCAATGATGATGCCAATGTACCAGCAAAAAATGATTGACTTCAACAATTGGCTTAGTTTTTGGTATCACAACAAAGGGATCCAGTATCTGTCAGCCTGGGGAGACATGATCAACAAACTACAAAGCTTTGCCAGAGATGGTTTGTACTTGTCAATACTTGGCTGGTAAAAACTTATCTATACCCATAGTGCCTTTTATAGGCAGTGCCAAGTTGTTAAAACATCCAGCACAACAACAATCACTCACAACTACCTAACAATTCTGCTGCTCAATAATAACCCTGGTGGACCCTTAGCATAAATAGGCTATTCAACAAAAGGAAAAATATCCTTTCCAAAACCAAGGAGGAACAGACAAAACAATGCAAAAAGACACTCACCAGTCTAAACAAATTAAAGAACTGGTCAAATCTTCCAGCTACCACTAAACTGATGGAATGAAGTCAAAACAGGGGCTTAAAAAGCTGGCTTGGATATGAATGCTTAAGGTAGTTTGAAATTTCTAGACCCGTTTCTAGGCCCTACCCACAATGTGTTGACACTAGTATTGTAGGCTGAGGCTGAGGTGAACAATGATGCATGGTTAGTAGGAGTGACTCTGCCCAGGACCAGTCCCGCCTGCTCTTCTTAACCTGACAGCTGCATGGTGGTCCACTGTTCCTATGCTATCACTATTTCAACAAACACGAGCAGTCTGGAAAAAAAACAAAACAAGAAAAACAACCATAAAACCACAGGCTGTTTTAGACTTCCTGAGCTGAAGATTTTACCGGAATGAATCGCATCATAAACTAAATAGTAGTGACTGCATTTCCCTCTCTCTTTGGACATTTCTAGGTGCTTTGGATTTTTCTAAGACTTATAGTTTGCATCCAGTTTTCTGAAGTGATGGATATTGTTTTGAAACTTGCTTGCAACTTATCTTTGAAGTCAAGTGGTTTTACTACTGGCATCTGTTTTTGTTCCACAGCATTTAGTAAAAAGATATAATACAAAACGTCACCATTCAAGCATGTTCATGCATTAAAACAGCAACATTCATCACAGAGGGCTACTTTCATTGTGAAAGGAACTGAAAGGCTTACAGAAACCTAAGGTGTATAAGAAATACTTACAATGCACAGCTGGTAACCCCTGACCATTGCAAGATGCTTCTTGAATACCCACCTAATCATGACCTTGCAAATAATTACATGGGCATTTTTAGTAGCAGCAGCACTTATTTGCTCTGCTGTTTAACTTTGCAACAGAGCAAATAACTGCTTTACTATTAAAGTGCAGTTAACCAGAACTGGTAGAATTTGTAATTTTCATCCATCCTGTTTGCAGCTGCAGCTTTATTTTTTTTTTTTTTCGGAACATTGATTGACATGCTGAATAGTAGGGACACTGATGCATATAATCTGGAGTGTGTGTCTTAGTTTGATGAATATTTACCATTGCTTATTTTGGACAATGGGAGAATGTTACCACGTGCAGACTTTAATTTAAGTAGAAAAGTCTAACATATTTCTTTAGTAATTAGATTGTAAGTGTACAGGCTAATGTTTTCTTTCACAGATATTTTGTCTGACATTCAAGAATTATGCAGATTATTCACTCCTACTACAAGGCATCAAAATGTAATTGCATGTAAATGACGTTTTGACATGAGTGATTAAAGCATGTCTATGCCAGTCATTGCAATAGCATAAATCAAAAACAGTTTTCTTTTGCAGGACTAAAGCCCCCTAACCCCCCCCCCCCGTGTGTGTGTGTGTGTGTGTGTGTGTATGTTGGGGGGGGGGGGCAGAAAACTACATTGTCACACAAACTTGGGAAAAACAGCAACTCCCCAAAACATGCACCACAGTCTCACAATTCATTGTTTTTGCTGTAGTATGCATGAGCAAGTGATTCCCAAGGTACTGTGGATTGAGAAGATGTGGGACAGACAGATTATTCATTCTTATGAATATATGTTTTCCCTGAGATCCTGATCTGGTCATTCAGCTTTTAAATCCCAGTCACACTCTTGATCTAGTCTTTCTTTCTTTGGGCGAGAGACCATTAGCTCAGTCCCCACTCACCCTCTTGCTTACAACAGCTAGGTTAAATTCCATACTAACTGCATGTTTGTGCAATAATAGAAGAAAGGAGAAAATCTTCAAAACAGTGCACAGCAGTCGCTCTCTCTTACACACACACACACACACACACACGTTGCCCACCTCATTATTATCTATCTTTTCACTGTATAGACAGCACAGTGAAAATGCAATCCACTCAACAAGGCACTAGCTATTCCTTTTCATATTTGTGTTAAATCCACAGAAACATGTATAGTTTAATATACTTTTAATAGAAAGCCTAAAAGCTCTACTTTATAAGATCATGTTTATAGTCTCCAATATGTAATGAGTATGTTTGTTTTAATTCCACTAAAATTGTTAAGCATCTGTTTGCATGCTGATATGCAACAGTAGCTTTAGAAACAATGACTCATCTCTCTGTTATTCACTGTCACTGTTGCCTAGACTATGGAGTTCAGTGTTTTTCTGAAATAAAACTGATATTGAAGCAGTTTTAGTCTCAGCACTTACATGTAGAGTATACAGTTCTTCCTCCCAACAACCACTTTAAATGTAATCACTTAAGGGAGCTCTACTAACTTAGAATACGTTTTAATGCCAACTCACATTCACCACACTGCGCTTAACTTTAAAATGTGTGTAGTTCTGGATTTCATTATGGTGCTGTTCATATCTGAAAGGGAAATCACTAACCGAAGGTTCTGCATTTAACCAGGCTGTGAAATGCAGCTACATAATGCTACGGTCATATATGACTTTGTTACATATAACCAGCTTTATTACACGTAACCAGCTTTGTTACACATAACCAGCTGATGGCTTTAGTTTGGGAGAATAAGCTTACCTGATTATAGTGAACCAGCTTCCAGTGTACTTCCCAGGGGTCTTATCCTGAATATTACCCCCTTTATTGCAGACAATAGCAGGGCTAGCTACACTGCAGTGTAAATTTTGGTTCGAGATGATTGTCACTGCGGAAGTGACATCCCGACCCCATGTGCAAAATGGGAAAAGGGGTTGAGGATGGACTTCACTAGAAGTGAATCAGGATTCTTAAAAACACCCACAGACACAAACAAAGGAAGCTTTAAATGAATTGGAAGGCTAGCCTATGTGCTATGAAGGGTTATGATTGGATCACAATCATAACTTAAGTTTTTTTATGTATTCCTCAACTGGATTTCAAGAAATTCACCTTTTATGCTTTGCTCGCAAAGTAATTTTCATGAGCTCAGTTTCCCTCACATGTACCAAAGTGGCTATGATCATTAACTTGATCATGGGCCTCTTTTTTTCTTTCTGGATTATTTTTGCCTTTGTGCCTGTTGACTAACAAGCCTTCATTTAATGATGAGATGATGCTGTTTATTTCTTCCCCTAAGAGGTTTCACTTGGGGCTGTGGAAATACCTACTCAAAGAGGGCCATTATTTAGGGAGTTTTGTACTCTCACTGACATCCTGGCAAAGAGAGTATTTTGAATGAACTAATGCCATCCATGGGTGGGGGGAGTAGATGAGAGAACCATTTCACTGTAGTGCATAAAAATGCACTCCCATCATGAATGAGGACCTCCACATTCTCAATATGAAGGCTACCACCCATTTATGGCTTAGTAAGCCCAACAACTGCTTTCATGGCACATTCCACATCACTGCCCCTCCTCCAAGGGATAGTAGCAGTGTATGTGGCCAACTCTGCCTTTCCCTCCTCCCAGGATGGACATGTCACCTCAGCCACTTGTTGAACTCGGGTCACCTGGGCAGTGGTCAGGGCTTTATCCTTCTATGTCACTAATGGCGGTTGATCATAAGCCTCTTTATAATACATGGAATAGCCTAATTATGGTCCAAAACAGAGAAAAATAGCCTGGCAATATTGAGGTTCATAGACAAGAACCTTATGGTAGTGAGGCTTTTGCTACTACTACTACCACAAAACTTCAAAGGAAATCTATGAACATCTTTGAAGTAGTACAGACACTGTTCTGCCACACAGTAAACAGAAGTGTGGTACAGTTAACAGCTTTTTAATTTGTTGTTTTATTGCATGTGCACTTTGCTTCTTGTGTGTTAGCTTTTATGCTTCTATTCTTTTTTAACTTGTTATTCATCAGGGCAACTAAAATTCTTATGTATTACAAAGAATTATGAATGGGGCAGCAATCATAGCCCTTTGTTAATATGTAGTTGAAATGGATTCACAAAATTCTGCTCTTGAGTTTTGCTGTTAAGATGAATTTCTTGAATCTGTTTGAAGAATGCATTGAAAACTTGACTATGATCTGTGACCTGATCATAATCCTGTATGTTCCGTTTCCTCTCTTGGTCCCTCTTGTTTCGTATGCCACATGTATTCTTCTCTTTTCGTCTAGACTGCTTTGCTATTCATCCTCCTTTTTTTGTTATTTGTGATGGCTTCTTTGTGATCACTATTGATCTACAACGACACAACCACACTACATTTCTTTCCCATAAGCCTAAGGCATCATGTCCTTTCTACCACTGCTGGTCTCATTTTCGATATTCAAGTATTAAATGCCTGCCTTGCTAGACTTTGATGAGATAAAACAGGCAACCTTTTTCTCTTAGTAACCCATCCTAAAGCTTCGTAATACTTGACAGTTTGAGTTCTAAACTACTTCAATATCTACTATTACTGTTTTGAAAGCTGCCCTTATAGTCTTATCATAAGCATGAATGTGTTCGGTTTCTTTTTTTTTATTTCCTTTTATTCACCACAATACATCATGATATACAAAATAAATTATATAGTCTTAAAAAATGTAGCTTTGAATTTCAAAACTATAGCATTTTTACAAGTCTGTAATGTATAAGCCTTTTAATTAACTTCAACAAACAGCATCTTGTTACCCCATTCTTTTTGAACTGGTGCTGTTACATCATTTCTATTATTTCGTATTAATTTCTCTTCTTGACAGCATTTTGTAATAAAATAATAAAATAACTCATATATTCACTTGTTTTGCCAATTACTTATTGACCCCAAGCTATAGGAATTGTTTTCTAATTAAATTAACAGTTTTTGATTTTCATAAGTGCAATCACAACACAATAGAAACATCTCAGCGTGAGTCACAGACATAAGATAAAATATCAGTAAAAAAGCAATTTTGCAATAGGGGTGTCTCTCCTGCACCCACACACACACTCCTACTATTTGCATATACCAAATGTGAGATCATTGCTTCTAGGAGAAATCTCTGGGACACCTCACTCTCAATCTTACAACAACCCAGGTTTCACTCCTTAATTAAGTCACATAAGCATGCCGATCTCTAGTATGTTGAACACAAATCTGTCACCTTACTGGAACAAACAGATGCATCTTTCAAGAAACAATTCTTTTAATACATCTCCTGCCCTGTCTCATCCATTAATTCCATAACAGTAATTACATCCTGAATTCTTCATCTCTTGTGCATTCTGTTTCATGGCTGCCATTTTCACTTATATATCAAGACAGGGAACAATATAATACATCTCTCACACCTTGCACATTGCTCTCAAACAAGATTATTTTATTCTTACGGCATTCTGTTATTCTCATTTACTGCAAATCATGCCCCTGCCATTGTCAATTACTCCACCTAACCTGCCCATCAACAACCTTACAGATGAACCACTCATTTTATTTTCAGTTACAGTGACATAAAACATCACTTATTTCCTTGCCGTCTTTCAGTTCTGTTGTAATTTTTATAACACATAACACAACTAAATTCCAGCCATCCGCTTCACTAATACACCGTCTGCCCTTCCTCTCATTTCATTACTCAAGCACTCGCTTCTTATTCCCTCTTTAGGCCTGCAGTAAATATATACATTCTTGTTATTTCTCCCAACCTCTCAGCTTATACTTAGAGCAATTGCTTTCCATCTTATCTAATTAATTAATTTCAACTTCTTTCTTCTCCAGTTTAACAGTACTGATATCATAAAATGCATTCATGTCACGCCACAGCAGCATTCTTATTTTAACCAAAATTATATCTCATTTTATGGGTTACATTACTGTTTTATCCATGGCAGTTTGCTTGCAAATTAAAAAAAAAAAATCACCCCTTTATGCATTTACTACATTACAATTATAGGCTAATACTGAGCTCTCACTGGATGCTCCTACCTATTGACTAGCAGTAATATTACAACATGGTTTTACCTAAGTTCCTAATCATACCATCATCATACTTTCATCATCTCATTATTAAAACTTTTACAGTCACTGCATACTCCTTAGTGGAACAATAAGGAAGCTTCATACAATGCATTTCTAGACAATTTACAAAACCTTTCACAAGCACTATCAAGCATTCAGTTCTAACCCTCACAATATAACAGTTTTGAACAGCTGTTAATACTATATAGTATATACATTTCATGCCCTAGCTCTGCTTTTACTTTTTATTTGCATGTCATACTCAAAAACTAACATTTTAAGTTTCGGTTCATTATTCAGTAAAGCGGCAGTGTCTGTCAGTGAAATAGCAGGTAAATGAAACTCCAATAGGATGCAATATTTTGCACCATTAATCTTCACGGTTAAAACTTAAAACAATTAAGAATGTATTGCTTACAACTCCTAAATACTAGTGCCCATTAATAAGAAAGTTTCTCTATATAAAACGCTTATAAATAAAATAATTTTGTGGAGAGTGGGCCTGCAAATTAGTGTACTCTACAGTTCTAGTAATTTTAGTGAACAAACTAAATCTACATATGAATGCTCTCCAGTTTGAAGCCTCCAAAGAAGAACAACCTCTCCAGACTGCTCAGTCTCAATATTCCAGTTTATACAATGACTGCTCATTGCTATTCAAAAATGAGCATACTGATTGGACAGCCCAACTAGCATGCCCATTGTAAATCCAGCATCTACCAACAGAAAAAAGGATGGCTGCTGAAGTACCATTGAGGGACCATGCTTTCTACTGGCATATGCTGGGGACAGCAAAATATGAGAAAAATCAGGAATGTTCTGTAAAACTAAAGAAACAGAAACATACCTGATTTTCCTTATTATTTCTCCACTGTCCCTCATAATATCCTGACTTTTTAAATATTAAAAAAAAATGAATTGCTTCTCATGTACTACATTGATGTACTGTGCAAATGTGGGAACGCAAGTCCCATTCACATGTGTAGCATGCCAATAAACAAGGAAGAACATAAAGGAAGACTACAGTGACCTTATACGAAGACATTATTTAAGAAAGGTAAGCAATTTCTTTCTTAAATAATGTCATTGTATAAAAGCAATAATCCACTCCTGTTTGTGGTTATATCAGGATTTACTCAGGGCTAGCTTTTTTTAATGACTTGGGTTTCACCCTTGTGATCAAACCACAGCAACCATGGGTAATTCCTTATATACCCATGCACAATCACAGATTATTGCTTAATTACACAAACTTCTGCTCTATAAAGGGCTTGGATCACTCAGTTAAATGAAATCTTTCATACAGACTCAGTCCTGAACCCATGCCCAACAAAACTCTTCTTATTCTGTTGGGGTCCTACTGCTACTCCATCACCTCCCCACTTCCACTGAACTTGGGGAATCACCTAGAAGCACCACTCCTGTACAATCAGTCTCCATTGTCTCTCGAGGTAATTGTTGGTGCAACTCTTTTAGCATAGCCTTTACATTAACAGTGCATGTAAATGTCAGAATGCCTTCAAGCAAATACATTTTCAACACAACTCTAACAATCAAGTTGTTTTCAATGTATGTCTCTTACACTGTTAAATGAAGTCTCTGTTACAGAGTTATATCTGAATAATCCTGACCCATGTACAAAATTCAAACCCGTACCCTAAGTCTCTTTTTTGGCTGCCAGAGCTGCTACACTACATGTATCTGTTCATATCAGAAGCACACGGCACCACAATCACTCTTGGTTTACAACACTAGTCCTCTGATGCAGACAATGGCAGCCAGATATGTTCACAATCCCCAGTCATGATGTAGTAAACATGTTCATTGTGCCTCTTGTTTTTTTCAGACTCAGTTAAATAGAATTCCTTGTCTACTTCCAAATCTTCACTGAGCCTCTTCTTCTTCCTTCAAGCTGTATCCTCCAGTGTGACCAACTTTCCTTGGACATACTCCACTTGACCACCCAGATTTTGTACCTCACTTCAAACTTCATCAACAACCTGCTGTTGAATGGACAACATGATTGTTGGTCACATAAAAGCTTGGAATCACCCACTTAAAGCAGTTCCACTCTCCTTATATATGCATCCAGAAGTCCATAGTTGGAACATAAAACCACCTCACGTCTTCCAGACTCCTGATTACCTTCTTAACCTTTAACTGGATCATTGTTTATCATCACTTGCATGTTGCTGTGGTGGCTGGTGTTACTCCCGAGTATCGTCTTCGCATATTTCTTCTTCTATGTCTGTTAATTCAATGAACATTACCATTTTCTTGGACATTTTTTTGAAACTGTCTTCACAAACTCAGTCACTATCACAACACAGAGGAACTAACAGAGACATGAAACTTCATCAGACACTGTAAGACTTCTGCAAATGTGCTGCTTTTTTTTGTCTTCATTACATAAGTAAAATTGTGTCTCATCTGTCAGTTGTTGTTGTTGTGTCTTTCGGCTTTTCCTGGTTAGGGGTCGCCACAGCGGAACTCCGGTCCACTAATGATTGGCAGTAGATTTTTACGTGTTGAGTTGCCAGCTCTGACGCACAACCTTCAACAAAGGTACGCCCATTCACGCATGTCTCCACACAGAAGATGCTCTAGCTGAGAATCGAACAGGACAAAGTCTTACTGTGAGGTGACAACGCTACCGCAGCACCACCACCGCAGTCTGTGTCTCATCTGTCAGTGATATGCATAATTATATTTAATCAAACCAATATCTAAATGAAATGTAATATATCCCAGGTCTCTCCTAAAACATGGCCATTACCATCCTTAGTATGGTAAGCTGAGCAGCAAAATGTAAAATAAATACAAAGCATAACTAAATAAATATTATAGAAAGTATGAATATTGAATAGCAATGCAGTTCATAGCTTCATCTACAGATCTGACTAAAGTCATTATAGGCTATTGTCATTTATTTATACATGTTTCTTTAAGCCCCTAAAGCTGATGAGTTCTCTTTTAAACAGTAGTGAACAGAGGTGGGCAAGTCATTGCTGGCTCAAGCTTGGCTTGATCCTGAGTATGTGCTTAGCTCTGGCTCGTGATCTAACAGGTTAAAGAGGCAAGAAAGAGCCAAGCCACAAACACAAGTTTTTTTTTTTTTTAGTAATTGCTGACTGCTGATTGAGACCAGATCTGCAGGTTGTGAGTGCTTTCTGTTTTGGCAGGTCTGCATATCTAAGCACTGAGATTGGCTGGAATGGAACACTACAATGGCACATGCCATAGTGCTGAAAAGAAAGAAGATTTAAACATTTTTCATGAGGAAGGACTGTTGCAAGACATTGCAGTTGAGCAATTCTTTTATAAATAACTTTGCAGCTCATTTTCAGGATGAGGGGTGCATTACTTCCTTTACTCCAGAGTGTTAGCATGTTTCCACGGAGAAGAGGAGCCTATTTCAGTAAGAGAAAGTGAGATCAGGAGAGCTTCAAAAGCACTCCCAATGCTGAGGACAGCAAGGGCAGCATTCTTTTGTGTTTCTTTGTTTTTATTGAGGTAAGCTCCAGTCTCTCAATTGTCCCTGATTTTAGCTCAATGCTATGAATCTTCAAGAGGTGCTTATTATAGCAATAACCCACGCCTGGGTGTGGGTAATGCTAAATTTACCCACGGTTGGCGTGGTTTGGTCCCGAGGCAAGCCCAGGGATCAAACAAAGCCAACCGTGGGTAAATTTAGCATTACCCACCCAGAAGTGGTTATTGCTATTATATGACATTATTTAAGAAAAGAAACTATTACTTTTCATAAATAATGGCATAGTATAATGCCTGTTTACTGCCCTTCCGCAGATGTCTGGCATCCGGCAGTTCTGATGTACTGCACGCTGCGCAGTACATCAGAGCTGTGAGCAAAACGGAGAAAGCAAGGTCTCCATTGCTTTTTAGTGTTAGCTATGTTAAATGAGTTTAACATAGCGAGACAGTTTAAAATAAGCAACGGAGATGTCCGTTGCTTATTTTAAAACTGTCTCGCTATGTTAAACTCATTTAACATAGCGAAACACTAAAAAGCAACGGAGATCTTGCTTTCTCCGTTGCTTTTAAAACACTGTCTCGCTATGTTAAATGGGTTTAACATGCGAGACAGCTTTAAAATAAGCAACGGAGATCTCCGTTGCTTATTTTAAAGCTGTCTCGCTATGTTAAACCCATTTAACATAGCGAGACAGTGTTTTAAAAAAACGTGTTATACTAATGGAAAAAAGTCCGGGCGACCGGACCTTTTTCCATTAGTATAACTCGATTTACAATGGGCATGCTGGCCAATCAGCGTGCACGTTTTTCGGCGGTCATGGTGTAATATATGTTTGGGGGTGAGTAAATGTATTAAAGAGCAACATAATGAAATTACTATATTATTGCAGTAGTCGTTCCTTCTTTCTTTCACTCTCTCTCCATCAAGCATTAGACGTGCAAAGAACTGGGTTGCCTTTTTGAGAAATGGGTATAGAGGTATCTTGTACAAGAAAGCTGAAGGCCGTCATATAATTACAGATGGTAAATAAAAGTGTTATGACTTGCTGGGGGCAGTGTCTTTGTTTACCAATCACATGCTTAAATAACAAAATGTTTCTGTAGTTCTCACATTTGTCATTCTCAGTGAGAAATTAGTGTATAGAAAGGTGCTATAATTTTTTGGGGGCATACAATGAATGAGAGCCAAGGGCAGTTATGGCTGATATAATTTGTTGGAGTGCAGTATCCATCAAATGGCAAAGTTTGTCATTAATATTATATTTTGTAGCAACCTCACAGTCAGAGGTTGTCTACCTTCTCAGAAGGGGGCACAGTCTACTGGACAGAGTGTGTATTTTGTACCCAAACAGGTTATTAAGAACAGTTTTTTTTATTACTGTGGATTGCCTTAAGGGAACTGAAATATGGTTTCTTACATAAAGCTATCAAAATCCAGTGTTTCAGAAAGCTTTTGTTGTTCCATTTAGCACTGTATCTAGTTCTTACATTGGGGTTGTTTGGCTATTTCTTGCAAAGTGTGGTTGAACTACCATGCACTAAATCATTATTAGACCGTAGGGGAAAAATAAAATTTGTTCATGAGACACAGCAACATTTCTGTTCCAACATACAGACTAGTATACCTGTATGCTATTGCTTATAATAATTTTTTTCCCATTTTTCATTTGCCAGCAGACCTGTAGCTTGGGTACAGTGAAAGAGGTGGCTGGGTGCAAGTTGTTAGGAGTTGTGATCAACATAGCATCAGCATTTGTTCATTTGAGTGAATGCTGGCAATGTCAATGTCTATTTGGCTGTAATTGTAGTGTCTTTTTTGTTACTTAAATAATTACCTCTGGACTTCCAGATGCAGTTGTTTTTGACAGAGCTACTGGTATGATTGTCTGTTTTGGCTTGGCTCTTATTGGGTTCTAAGAGCCAATCCAGACCCTTGACTCAGCTGACTCAGCTCTTCTTCAAAAATCCTAGGTTTGTCCACCTTTAGTAGTGAAGATGTTATATACCTCTATAAGCAATTCTCTGTTTGGCATATCTGAAGAGAAATGATTTTTGAGGCAAATTCAGTAAAAGGCCTCTCAGCCTGACTTCTCTTATGGTGGAGTATAAATATAAATGGTAGTGCCCCATGTTCCTAAATTTGGAGGATCCTTAAACTGCATATAATACTGCAATATTTAACAGATTACAAAGAAAGTATTTCTAGTCTCTCTCCTTAACTTTTTTTGCATTCTTTGTAGGAAGTTAAAACCAATATATTATAGCAGTTTTGCAGAATTTGAGCCATCTCTGCCTCAATACAATGTCTCCTAACCCAATTTTTAATACCTCTTTGGACTTCATGGTTGCTAGACACCCTGATTGGTGAATGGTTTCAGATTTGTGATTATGCTGGGAGACAGAGAAGAGAGACATGGCCTAAGAAATAACAGTGATATTTGGGAAGAGGTAAGTGGCATACTATTCGTCCAAGGGCAGGACATGCAGTGATCCACTGTGAGGGACAGCTCCACATCTGTAAGTGATGTCCTTCTTAGATCCACCCCCCCCAGGCAGGTGTCTCCAGTGATTTCAAACTCCATTCCCAGGGTGATAGTCAGGGGTTCATCCCTCCACTGAGCACTGATTGAGGAGTATTACTGAAAAGCATACAGGTATTATTCACACAAAAAAGTTTATTTGTTAAAACTTTTGTGGGGCCGTGGCTGACTAAGTTTGCTGACAACTGAAAATCGGTGCAATTATTGAACCCCAAATGATGTCAATATACTTCAAGAGGGAGTTACACAAACCAATGATTGGTACCAAAGCCATGGACGTAAACTCAGTGTTAAAAAATACATTATCATCCCCTTCAGTAAAAATGATATCCCTGCAGATTATCATATAAATAATAATACCCTAAATAACAACTCTGTAGTGAGAGACTTGGGAACATAAGTTGACTTTAGTCTAAAGTTTTACCACCATGTGTCTGCATTAGTAAGGAAGGCATTCTATGTTACATACCTCATTAGCAAAGGCATTGCCTTAAGAGCAAAAAAAGGTCATAACTCCCCTGTACTCGACCCTCATCAGGCCAATAATTGAGTACAATGCTCCCTTTGGTATATACCTTACCAGGCACCTGCAGCAACTTGAGTGACCTCAGAGATTTCTAACCAAGAAAATTCGGGGACTCCAGCACATGTTATACATTGACAGAATGAAGTCACTGTCACTGTACTCAGTAGCATACAGACTACCTAGAGGAGACTCCTGCCTGGCCTACAGAGCAATTTCAGACCCAAACCTAATGGAAGTGTTGCACATCTGCAAATCAAATGGAACAAGGGTCACATGTCCAGGGACCTTAACCTGGCCTGCAAAATAAATAGGATCTGCTGGAGAGACAGATATGTCTCTCAGAGTTTGCCACTCCTCTGAAATAGGCTACCAGCTGACATCACACAGAGCCCCTCTATGACCCTGGTTAAGTGTAGCCTGGATGACTGGATGGGAAACCGTAAATACTTTCCAGGGATTTCACCTATGACCCTCCTAGATATCAGCAGTCGTTGCTAACTAAGAAGTCGAGTTTAGGCATGATCCTTATATTGGGTTTCTGTAGCATCATACTGGAGACACACAGCTAGGCTTATAAAGACCTTTGGGTCAATAGCCTAGTAACCACCTATACTTTAATCTCATCACAAGCAGAGATCTCTTCAGGTCTGTAGATTTTGTGGTGAGATGAAATCTCTAACTATTTGAAGAAGTCTTTGTGTGATAACATGAAAATGCAAACAAACATTTTTGTGAATAATAAGTAGATTCTTTCAGTGACTACTCCTCAATCAATGCTCTGCTATTTATTTATTTATCTATATATTTACTTTCTTGGTTTTGTAGTTTTTTTCAGCTTTTGGAAAGGCGGTTACAGTTTTTCATTTTATTTATCCCTCTGTGCCAACAGAGTTAATTGTCTTTGTAATTGTTGCAGTTAACTTCACAGATTTTATTGGTGTAATATCTTTGTACATCTTCCATCCAGCATAGTTATGCTTTATTATGATAAAAATGTTATATTTAAGGACTGGTCTTTCACAGACAGTATAGAATGGTTGTAATACTTCCCCTTTCCTTGAAATAAAGGTTGTCATTATCAAGTGAACAATATCAAAAATCCTTTTTAACCACATACAGCGATAGTATTGTGATTACAGTTATAGTTCTCCCATACAATGACATCCAAGTTTTTATAATAATGAGTCATTTTATGTATGTATGATAAAGACCTGAATGTAACCCATATGATCTGGGTTTGATTCCTGAATCTGGGAGAAGGGGAACCCAGCAGAGGAGAATTGGAGTTGAGTGAGCAGTGTGAGATTGTTCATCCTGGAGGGCGGGGATGGAATTTCTTGCATGCTGTGCTCACCAACTGTAAGTGGAGGACAAATACCACCAAAAAAGAGTGGAGCTAGGGATGTTTACAGTGGTCTTCACTGGCATGTGGGTAGTAGCATACACACAAAGAGGATGGCATTGTAGGCAGCCATGATGTAAGTGCTTACATCAGCTGCTGAGGGGGTAGAATTAGGATTATCAGAAATCAAACCCTTCCCCAGTCTGAAAAATGCTTCTGATAGCCATGGTATGGTTGAGTAGTTCCTCAGCCAAGAGAAAATTAATATCTATCCTGGACATCCCTAGTCTGTGGGGTAAAGACTGATCCTCAGAACATTGAGACAAGTATTGTACTAGACGATACAGGGCACCACAGATCAAGAGCATGAGGATAAGTGAGAAGTGGAGTGAATAATATACCTTTCATGGCTGCTTGGATGATGACTGACTAGGTTACTCTCACCACAGTCACCCATTTGACTCATGAATGAGCTGAAAATGTGGAGAGAGGGATTCCCCCATGGTGATACGAGGGTAGCTGGTAGATGGGGCAGAAAATGAACAAATGGAGAGACCACAGCCAAGGCTCTTGGTGGTTGGCAGGTAGAATGGATAAAAAGTACATAGGGAAACAATTACAGTAGAGAGTTGATTTATCTGAACTAATTGGGACTTAGGGTAATTTGGACAACCAAATTGTTTGGATAATCAAACATATAATTGAACCGGATAAAAAAACTTCTAAGATCTTGTTTTTTTCTGCAAGCAGGGAATGCACTTTTCAACCATTCAGTGAGTCCAGTGGGCAATAAAGAATATTTTTCACACAAAATGGGCTACAAGCTCAAAAAACACATACAAGCAAATAAGGATAACATTTACATATTCAGACTTCATGATTTTTCCTGCTGCAAAACTTTGAAAGGCTGCGTTCAGATAATTGATGTTTTGGATAACGGACGTTCAGATAATCAACACTCTACTGTACCTATATTTATGATGGTAACATACAAAAGTAATTTAGAGAAATGTTGCTGTTAATCCAAAAGGCACATGCGCAGATTTATTAAAGTTAACCAAAAATCAATTTGTTTCTATTCTACCATCTGGTGAATTAATTTAGATGTTTAAAAATCATTTATTTTCTTCTGTACTGAAGTTAAAGTTAACATTTTACAATTGTCTGTAAAATTATGCATCAATTTTTTTGATATTTAACTCACAAAGCAATACACTAAACAATATAGGTCCTACACCTGTGCCTTGGTGCACACTACCACAAATAGTATTTTATGCAGATGAATAGCCCTTAATGGTTACCATTAGTTTCATTTTGCATAGACAGTTATTTATACAAGTGATGAAAAATGGACTAACAAGAACAATATTTTGTATATTGATCACTCTATCATGGGAGGTAATGCCAAAATCCTTATCAAGGTAAATGAAGAGCACAGATGTGAAAACTCTGGAATTCTTGGCTTCATTTATGTAATCAGCGTATCATGCCAGATTACTAAAACAAGATCTAGATGTACAAAAACTATTGCAGGCATAAATCCAAGTTATCAAAATATTTAGAGATGAAATTTTAACATCATGAGTTAGTCATTTAACACATTTCCCTGCTACACAAAGAAAGCAGACAGGTCAGTGCTAATCTGGATTAGTTTTGTCACCAACCATAAATGATAAGATGACATCTGCTGATTTCCCATGTGGAAGGATATAACAGTATTTAGAGGTTAATATAGCCCTACACGTCAAATTTCACCTTCTAGAATTTGATGTTTTCTTGTGTGCACCACACTGCAGCATTACTTTATGTGCACACCTCACATTCATTACCTGACCTTTTGCAGACCATCACACCAGCAGCCCTCTATAGCTCTTTACTATCTAATCCTAGATAAAACCTTCCATGAAGTGGGTACTCCAACTTCTCACACAGTAGGGACTTGACAAGTTTCTGTAGTAAAGATTGAGGAGGAGGATGGTACTGGTGAAAGGCAGAGTGGGACATGGAATCCATCATCTTTGAAGGTGAATTAGTCAAAATCCCTGTGCTAGGTAGCTTGATGCACAATAGTGCACAAAGCATACTCAGCATTTTTAAATATATATATATTTTTAAATATATATATATTTTTAAATATATATATATTTTAAATATATATATATATATATATATATATATATATATATATATATATATATATATATATCTGTACGTATGTATAGCTGTGTGGGTGTATGTATGCATACATACTGTATATGTATGTATGTGTGTGTTTGTGTGTGTGTGTGTGTGTGTGTGTGTGTGTGTGTGTGTGTGTGTGTGTGTGTGTGTGTGTGTGTATATATATATATATATATATATATATATATATATATATATTATCATCATCATCAGCCCCCTTTTTCCCATTTTTTTTCTACAAGGGGTCAGGGTATCGTGTTAACTGTCAACAACTCTCTCTATTCTGTGCCACACTCCTGCATTGTTCAACACTCATGCCTGACTGTCGCAGATCTTCTTTCACACAATCCATCCACCTCTTTGCTGGACGCCCTCGCTTCCTCTTACCTTCTTTCTGTCTGTCTCACATATTCCTCACCAGATTGTCTTCTGCTTTTCTACACATATGTCCAAACCGCCGTAGTCTGTTCTCTTTGATATTTTCTGCAATTGGAGCTATTTTGGCTTCTGCTCTTATGTCCTTATTTCTTCATCTGTCCCACAGTGTGCATCCTACCACCCTTCTCAGGCACTTCATTTTCATCACTTCTAGCTTCTTCAACTGTTCTGCCTTTACTGCCCAGGTATCTGTAACATATAGTAGTACTGGTCGCAGTATCTTACTTTTCAGCTTCTTTGGCATTCTGCTGTCATAGACTACACCTGACACTCTATGCCAGTTGGTTGCACCCCCTCTGATTCTATCTTTGACCTCTTCATACAGACTTCCCTTGTCTTCAACCACCCATCCCAAATACTTGAAACTGTTTACCTGTTCCACTATCTTCCTTTCTGTCTCTATTCTCATCTTCTTCTGATTTCCTCATTTGCTGCCATTATCACTGTCTTATCTGTGCTTAGTTTCATCCCATGTGTCTTCAGTTTTGTATTCCATTCTCCTATCCTTTGCTGAAGTTCTATCTCAGAGTCTGCCTGTAATGCTACATCATCTGCATACAACAACTTTGTTGATCTGTCCCCTCCGACCAGTTTGCTAATGTAGTCCATCACTACTATGAGCAGCAGTGGACTCAGAGCTGAAGACTGGTGTACACCCAATCCCACTGGAAACCCCTCTGTGAGGCCGAATGCTGTTCGTACTTGAGTCATTGGGTCCTTGTACATAGCCTGCACTAATTCTAACAGTGTTTCTGGGACTTCAAACCACGGCAGTATTGCCCAGATCAGCTCTCTTGGGACCTTGTCATATGCTTTCTCCAAGTCTAGGAATGCCCACTTGGACTCTGTCCTCATCTCTAGCTTCTTCTCAAATATCTGTCTCACTGCAAATATTGGGTCAATTCTGCTGTATCCTGATCAGAATCAGAACTGCTCATCTCCCATCTTACATATATATATATATATATATATATATATATATATATATATATATATATATATATATTTAATATATATATCTGTGTGTGTGTGTGTGTATATATATATATATATATATATATGGATCTATCTGAGTTCATCGACATTTTAAAATACCGAAAACGAAATAACCGACACCAAAACAGCGAAACTCATATAACCGACGCCAGAAGATCGACAGTTCACAAACACGACATCGCATACACCCGACACAACATACCAACAAACAAAACACATCCCCTATCCAACACTCACACACACAACACAAGCACACCAAAATCCTTACAAACAAACACTAACCCATACATACACAACTATCCACAACCCTGACCCAAACCCTTACCCTAAGGTCCGTCACTATCGCACACTCACCTAACCCGCGCCCTAACCCTAACTCACTTATCCCACCCCTACCCCTACAAAACACCAACATCGCACACTTACCTTACTCGCACACTCACCTAACCCGCGCCCTAACCCTAACTCACTTATCCCACCCCTACCCCTACAAAACACCAACATCGCACACTTACCTTACTCGCACACTCACCTAACCCGGCCTAACCCTAACTCACTTATCCCACCCCTACCCCTACTAAACACCAGCATCGCACACTTACCTTACTCGCACCCTATCGTCCGTCACTACCGCAGACTTACATATCCTTTCCCCATCGCAGCTTCTCAGCGTCGGTGTCTTCTTCCGTCGGTCTTCTGCCTCGTCGATCTTCTGGCGTCGGTGACGTGACTTTCGACATTCTCGTGTCGGTTAATTCGTTTTCGACATTTTAACATGTCGATGAACTCAGATAGACCCATATATATATATATATATATATATATAATTTATTTATTTTATTATTTTATTTATTTGACATTACTGGGACGGTCCTGCTGGACATGTAGTCCTTTTTCAGTGGAGGGCGGGGAGAAAAGCTCCACATTACAGACAAAAGAACATTAACTTAACATTTTGCATAATAGTAGATTAGTGCAATAACAATAACAATTACATGACAGTGCATAACTGTAGTAGTTATATACAGCAACTGTACAACACAGCCTATCGCATGAAAAATTGAGACAAGTTAAATCAATCAGCAGATGTTATTATCTAGGGGAAAGCTTATTTACATAATATGGTACTGAGAAAGTGTGAATAAAGAATTAAACAGTGATCACTAAATAATTAAGAGAGTGATGTGATAAGTGACAGGATATTGGAAGAAGCAAGACTGAGAGTACTTGATAAGGATGTGCATAAGACAGATGAAAATAAAGAATAAAGTGAAAAGTGATGATGGTGAAAGAATAGTGTGTACGAGAGACAGAATAAAAGGGATAATAAAGTGGGACTAGACAAGAGCAGGTGGTGGAGTTCTAAAAAGAGTATGCGTTTGTGTCTGTGTTAGTAGGGAGTGAGGAAAAGAGAGGAGAAAATGTGAGGGGTGAAATCATCTAAGATTAGCATATATAGGAGCGCTACAGAATCCTGAAAGCCCAAAATCCTGAAGACCAAAATTCTGAGACCAAAGTCTCGAAAGTTCAAAATACTGTAAACACACAGGATACTAAAACGTACTATATTCCAGCACAAATACACACAGAAACAAATAAATGACAAACCATATTACTCTTCTCCAAGTATAAGCAGTGGGGCTAGCACCCCTGCACCCCCCGCACTCCCTGCCTCTTAAATATATCAACTCTGAGATTGCACTTAATGTAGTGAAGTGCAATCTTGGAGATGATATATTTAAGTAGCAGGGGGTGTGGGGGTGCATAGGGGCTTGCCCCCTGCTTATAGTTGAAGGGTATTATGTTTCTGTATGTACTTCTGCTGGAATATAGTAAGTGTTGGTATCCTGTGTGTTTTCATTATTTTGAGTTTTCAGTATTCTGAACTTTCGAGATTTTGGTCTTTCAAGATTCTGTAGTGCTCCTATATATATATATTCTGTAATGCTATATATATATGTGTGTGTGTGTGTGTGTGTGTGTGTGTGTGTGTGTGTGTGTGTGTGTGTGTGTGTGTGTGTGTAGGGATTCACTTTAGAAGACTGAAAGCCCATAACATTGAAATTCAAAACATTGAGACCAAAATCTTGAAAATTCAAAAGACTGAAAACTCAAAACATTGAATCCCATAACATTGAAAAAAACACAGGAAAGCAACATGTACTATATACCAGTGCAACTACATACAGAAACAAATAAAAAACAAACCACATTACACTTCTTCAAATATAAGCAGTGGGGTAAGCTCCACTGCACCACCTGCTGCTTAACTATATCAATTCTGAGATCGCACTACACCACACTAAGATGTGTTATGTTGTAGTATAGCAAGTAAGAAGGGAATATGAAACTTCAGTAAGTATCAAAGGGTCTATATTAGAACATTGAAGTTTATGAACTTCGAATGTTCTAATATCGACACCTAATAAGTGAATGCTGAAAACAGAGAAGTTTTAGATAACCAAATTCTTTCCTAGGGAAAGAATTTGTTTGTCCGTTCCTGTCGCTTCGCTATTCTCAGCTCTGCACTGGAAAGTTACGGTCAGGTTCAGGTAAGTGTGCGATTGTGTGGATGTGAGGGTTAGGGTGGGATAGCTGAGTTAGGGTTAGGGTGCAGGTCAGGTAAGTGTGCGAAAGTGTGGATGTGAGGGTTAGAGTGGGATAGGTGAGTTAGGGTTAGGGCGTGGGTGAATTGTGTGCGATAATGACGGATCTTAGGGTTAGGGTTTGGGTTAAGGTAAGTGGGTAGATAGTGGTGTATGTACAGTTTAGTGTAGGTTTAGATGTAAGATTTTAGGTGTATGTGTGTGGATTGCTGTTTGTTTGGTGTGTTTGTGTTGTGTGTATGTGTTTTGGAACAGCAAATTTTTTCCCTAGGAAAAAATTCGATGTTCTAAATTTTTGGTCTTATCGGTTTTCGGTTAGTAGGTGTCGATATTAGAACATTCCAAGTTCTGAAACTTTGATGTTCTAATATAAACCCATATCAAAGAGATATATTGTAATGTGTAATGTTTTAACAGTGAAGTACTGTTTCTAAAAGAATGTTGAGGATAGTTTTTTACAATTTAAACATGCAGTCATGAAGCTTGGAATGGTATGTTTGCCATTTTGTTCTATGTAGTGCGATCTCAGAGTTGATATATTTAGCAGGGGGCATGAGGGGTGCAGCTCCCCCACATGGGGGGGGCAATGGGACTCGCTCCCCTGCTTATAGTTGGAGAAGTGTAATATGGTTTGTTTTTTTATTTGTTTGTGTATATAGTTGGGCTGGCATATATTAAACGTTGGTTTCTATGTATTTTCAATGTTATGGGATTCAATTTTTTGAATTTTCAGTGTTTTGCATTTTCAAGATTTTGGTCTCAGTGTTTTGAATTTCAGTGTTATGGTCTTTCAGTCTTCTAAAGTGAATTCATATATAGGTATATGTGTGTGTGTGTGTGTGTGTGTGTGTGTGTGTGTGTGTGTGTGTGTGTGTGTGTGTGTGTGTGTGTGTGTGTGTGTGTATGCGTGCGCGTGATTATGTGTGTGTGTATATATATATATATATATATATATATATATATATATATATATATATATATGCATTTTCATTATAGATACCAAAGCTTATAAACAAAAAAATGAATGAAGCCTTATCTATTAAAGACCACTACAAAATTGTCACTCTGGACAAAGTCACATTTAGTTTTAACAATACTGACAAGTGTTTACTGGACATGTTTAAAGAGGGCTTAATCTCAGAATGGGAACTTGACTTCATGACAGTTGATTCCTCTACTATAGGGAGAATGTTTGGTATTCCCAAAGGCCACAAAATCCTCAAGATCCACCTTTAAGACAGATTGTAGCCTGCAAGAAAACCAAAACTGAATACATTTAAGCACTTCTTGATTTTTTCCTGAACCCATTAGTGGAATGCTCTCATTTTTACCTGAAAGATTCTTGGGAATTTTGAAATGACATGTTTAATTTCCCTACTCTTGCAGGAGATTGTACTCTGGTCAGCTTAGATATAGTGGCTCTTTACACTAGCATTGCCCATCAAAAGGGTATGGGATTTGTTTCTGACTACCTTGGTAAACAGACAGGCATACCTTCCCAAAGAATTAAGGCTTACATAGTCTTAATTTAACTAGTTATGGAGAATATTTTTTTTCTCTTTGAACAGAATTTATCAGCAGCTACAAGAGTTAGCAATGGGAGGGCTAAAATGGCACCTGCATATGCTAACCTAGTACTTAGTGCATGGGAAGCTAATACTTTAACTCATCTGGAAGGGTTCCAGTTTGTTAGTCTGTAGAAAAGGTTTATTGACAACATCTTTTTTCTTTGGATGTGAGCTCCCAATAAACTTGACTCCTTTCTAGTTAAACTTAATGACAGCATTGAATTCCTGGAGTTTACTCTCTCTCTCTCGTAAGGGAGATAAAGTAGATTTTCTTGACATTTTCTTGCATTCAACCCCATCTTCAGGGAATTTGTCTCTTCCATTTATATGAAGAAAATCTTTCATAACTATTACCTTAACTTTTCAAGCCAGCACCCTAATTTTATGAAAAGAAATATAGTTAAAGGTCAATTTGCTTGTCTTAGTAGGATTGTTAGTGACGGCACTTTATTTCTTCAAGAATGTTGCTACCTAATGAAGCTTTTCACAGAAAAACAGTACCCTGAAGAGATTGTTTTTAGCTGTTTTAAAGATGTGGCAGCTTGCAGATACACCAAGCACCCCCCCATCCTCAGATATGGGTTCAGCAGTGGAAAGGGCAACTCATCCAGTGATTGTACAAGGATTCCCCTCTCCATTTCTTTAGACTCTGAAAGTATCAGGAACATTATCATGAAAAATTGGGGAATCATTAAAAGCAGTCAGGAATCAGTTAATGCACTTGGGACTAGCCCATCTTTTTCACACAAGAAAACCTGATCAATAAAGTCCCTGTTTGAGTCTAATCCCACACAAGGAATTTTGCCCAGGAGTGGTTCCCCAGGTATGTTTACCTGTGGAAGATGTGTTTGTTGTCAGCACATTGCTAATGGTGAGGTGAGAAATTTATTTTGAAACCACTTTCTTACTTATTTCCAGCTCTTTGATCATTTTGATTGTAACTCCACTAACATAGTATACATTGGAGTTTGCTCTATTTGTGATGCCTTTCATATGGGAAAGACCAGTAAAAGACTCAGTGACAGGATTAAAGAGCATTATTAAGCTATAAGAAAAGGGACTGTAAAAATGTTTTGGCTAAACTTAATAAATTTAACCCCAAGTGCTCCATATTCAGTTCAAATTTATTGTTGTTGAAAAAGTTTCCACTTTATTTAGTGAGTGCAATCCATTACTTGAAGTCAGGGAACTTAAATGGCAAGTTAGACTTAGAGCTGACCCCCCCCCCCAGCTTGAACGGTTTGTTTTTTCAATATTTCTAATGAAGTCCAATGTTAAAAAATGTAGAAAGTGATCAAATCTTAAAGTATTTCAGTTGTTAATTCCAGAACAGTTTCTTCTATTATTAAAAAAGGTCTTTTAAGTTTTTATATATATATATATATATATATATATATATATATATATATATATATGTATGGGTCTACTTCTGTTTGTTGAAAATGCATTTTTTTGGATAAAAGAAGTACGAACCCACTTCAGTGAAAGTGGACTTAACTGAAAGTCCACTTTCGCAAACACTTCACCGAACCGGGAAACAAAACAGACAAACTCTGCAAGCATACTTTCCCGATTCACTGAAGCACAGTACAGTGGGGATAAGGAAATATACCCATTTCCCCACTGTAGTGCGATCTCGGAGTTAGTATATATAAGTACGAGGGGGGGTGTGGGGGCCACAGAGTTTGTCTGTTTTGTTTCCTGGTTCTGTGAACCTGTGTTCGCGAAAGTGCACTTTCGGTTAAGTGCACTTTTGCTGAAGTGGATTTGTAATTCTGTTATTCGAAAAACATGTTTTTGATGAACAGAAGTAGACTCATATACGTATCTACTATATCTATATCTATATATTTATATATGTATGTATATCTGTGTGTATGTATATATATATATATATATATATATATATATATATATATGTGTGTGTGTGTGTGTGTGTGTGTATGTATATCTATATATATATCTATATATATATATATATATATATATATATATATATATATGTATGTATGTATATATATCTGTATATATGTGTGTGTGTGTGTGAGTGTATGTCTATATATAGGTATGTATTCCTGTGTGTGTGTGTGCATATATATGTATGTGTGCGTGTATGTATGTATATCTGTGTGTGCGCATGTGTTTATATGCACGTGTATTGAATCTTGTAATCCTCTCTGGTACTGTATTAAAACTGACTTGTGCTGACTGAGAATCAGATTTTGGATGCCAACTCACTCAACAAAGAAGACTGCCTTCTTAGCCAACAAATGTAAAACAGAGAGACACCACTCATGTCAACATCTTCCTTTTTCAGGGCACTTTGCCATGGCTGCCCTTCCTTTCCACTGGAGATTGCATAAGCAGTGATAGCTCCCAAACCCTTCAACCCTACAATGTAAATGTAAACCTTCTGCAGGTTTATCCAGTCCTTCGGAGCCAATTATTTCATTCATCCACTATTATTTTCATTACTGGGTCACTGCAGTCAGATGGTTGCCTAACATAGCTTAGTTTAAACTACGCATAACATAACAATCAAAGGGGCATTCCTGTTGGATTTACCTGCTCAGCTGCATAATCCTTGATGCGACCAAAATGATCTGCTTTTGCGAATTTAAATGAAACATCAAGCTGTGTAATGGCATGCGACAGCATACATTTTCCCAGGATAGAAACTCGAGCACAAATGCAGGTCAACAAAGGACTCCCCCCATCATGGTGAAATCTATCCTGCACGTACATAGAGAGCAGAGCCTGCCCTTCCCATTGCTAGTGGCACTGCATTGTTAGTAGTGTTTTTTTTTTTAACTGTGAAGCCAAAGTTAAAGAAAAGGTCTGCCTCTGTAACCTGCCATAGATGCTGGCACCTCTCCTGATGCACTGTAGCATTGACAGGCAAATATACCACCTGCTGTGCTAGTACAACTAAAAGTGGGGGGGGGGTGACAACCCTTCTTCGTGGGAAACTCGCAACCCGCAAAATGGCCACTCAATCTCTTCAAGCAACCATAGCTCTGGGAAAAACTCCTCCACTCTCCCATGCACTGCTGCCACCAAATGAGAAGGAGAAAACAAACTTGTCCTCCCCCTTTCCTCCTCACCACAGGGCAAAAGAGCACTGTGCATCCAAACAAACTGCCACTGATCCTCGCCACTGGCCGGACCATAAGAACAAGACCAAACTCGCCAATGTGAACCACATCCCCCCAAACAAGCCACCAAACTCCAAGCACAGAACACCCAAACAAAGATCAAGCAGCGTATTACATAGAAGGAATGAAGAGATGAAATGGACCACAGGCGAGGCAAGGCAGCAGTGCAAAGAAAAGACACAGAACGTTAAAGAAGAAAGATGAAGAGCCAGCTAGAAAGTGCAGAGACAGAAAAACAGCCCCAGAAAGCTGTCCTCCAAATGGCACAAACACCAAAACATTAATGCAAGAACTTACAGAATGCTCACCAATGCCAGTTGGGGGGGGGGTGGAGTGGACACCCAGGGCCATGTCCATCACCCTCACGACCAGCCAAGTCAGACCCATTGCACAGTGGCTCCCTGGGGCACTTCCCACCCCGCCCCCAGAAATGAGCCACAACAGCAATCATCCCCAGCCCTCCAGAACCACCCATTCCCCAAGAAATCCATTGAACACTTCCATCAGAGAACCACCTGTCCACATCCTAAGTGGGATACCACCAAGCCTCTGTGACTCACTGCACCAAACACAACAGAAGGTGACCTCCTGGAAAGAGCAGGTGGAAACCAAAGCCTTCAGGGCACACCATGGCAGGACCATGAACCATGGCTAAAAGCAGCTCCAGAAAGTTGGCAAACTCACAGAGGCTCCCACAGGGCACATCTCCCCCATCCACAGTGACACAAACCAGATGCCAACCAATTTGAAAGAATGCAGGAGGACCCAAAAAAGGAGACCCACTGGAATAGGCAGGAACAAAATGAACATTTCACTTTGCCAAATTTTACACCAAACTTTACACCAAATGAATACATTTCATCTACCATTGGTTGCCACTCCACCTCATCTTGTCTGCTCTCCAATGAGTCAAGGAACAACAGCATGGCACCACACAGCCAGACACACAAACACCAGAGGCAAGGGACAATGGCCTGGCACCCCACAACCGACGACACAAATACCATAGTCAATGGACAATGTCATGGCACCCCATAACCAACAACACAAGCACCAGTGTCAGGGAACAGTGATATAGATGCATTTTAGCTGTCTTCAGAATCTTTCATTTATTCACTTTCATTATATACTTAAGCAGTTGGAGACAATCACAGCCAGCAAGAGAAGTGAGGCAAAAAGCCAGTCTTCGATAGAATGACAGTATAATACAAGGCACATAACAAATATACAGCATAAATACTTATAAGTACTCTGAAACCTTTATTTCTCTATCCACTTTACTGAGAACTTGACAGTAGTGATTTGCCAGCAATGATTATTATATTACCATATCCCATCCTGGTCCCCCCCCCAACAAACACACATCACCTAGAGGCCTGTGAGTGGGCACAACTCCACGACGGAGACTTGTAGCATAACGGGATGAGGAAAAAAAGTCTTCTATCATCCTAGCCTTGAAAACGCTAAGCCATTGTATGTTACAGCTTGCAAGTACTACACTAATATCTGCAATCTTTTTTTTTTTTTAAACAACATTATACCGCACATGCGCGTAACCTCCTCCCTTCATGAAAATGCCCATCGGAGCTCCCAAATCACCACTAAAAGAAGCAGAAGGGGCACCCACATATTTATTTATCCATAACTGCCTTCAAAACTGTAGACCAACACATGACTGCAATTCCTTCAAGGTAAAACAGCTACCAAGTTTTTTGGTGAACAATAGGTTTTAAGCTTGTTTCTCAAACCTATAAGTCTATGAAACTTCATGTTGCACACGCTTGTGACATTTTACTCTTCAATACAGTGCTGTGATGTTATGTTAACAAATGAAGTCAGCAATGGAAAATTAGATATATTGCAAATATTTTGTTTAAAATTTATAACAGAAGCATGACTCTTTTGTAGGCTGTAGACATTTATAGCAACACGAGTAGGAAATAATTTTTGATTCTTATTATATGGTTACAAAACATAGCATCTGGGAAATTATAATTACGTCATATTGTGGTCATTATCTTCACTTCAGGTTTAACTCCCTCTCATGGGGTCTCACCCAGAATAACATAAAGTTTGCTGTGACTAACTGCTTAAATGAAAAAAAAAATACCTTGTAATATGATTATCAGTATTACTTAGTAAACCACCAAAAATACATAATAAATAAATAAAGAATAAATAAACATACTACTATTAAATGTGTGTGCTTTGTACCTTCTTTTCCAGTCTGTCAATCAGCTTCTGAAGTCTGTTTATCTGGATCATCCACTGGTTGTCTTCATCATGGAATCCTATGAGAAGCAACAAAATAACACCAAACGTACATAAAATTAATATTAAATAAGCTATAGATTCTATACAGCAGTTGATAGCAATACCAGTCCTTTGGTTACATCATGGACAAAGTGCCAGTTACACTTTACATGTCTATCAGAAAAGGAAATGCATTTTGTCATGTTACAACACTCAAAGGTCATGGGGACTGAGCTCCTGACACATTAACGGATTCCTATGATTTCACTTTACATAAACATTACCATATAATAGGAAAAGAGAATAAAAACAAAGACAGTCCCAGTATCCTGCAGACTTGTATTAAATTGCATAACTAATTGTTTATTCCAAGATTTGTAGAGGATAAAATAAGTCACCAAAAAATTTAGAAAAGAAGTATCATACCTGACATATTAACAGACGAGCACTTCCTAAGGGTCCTGCACTTACTGCCATTGTAATAGGTAACTGTAATATTTAATTAAATAGCTGATATTATCAGAACAAATGAAGTGGTGGATGACAGAGACATTCTTCACTGGTGCGCGTCTACCTGGCAACTGCTTTGCTAGTGATACCTATTGTTTTTTGTAACTGGTGTGAACAAGTTAGTTCCTATTTCAGTTTTCTGTCACAACACCCTGACGACTACAAACTCCATTACAGTAAATCCTATTCTTCTGATATTTTATATATATATATATATATATATATATATATATATATAGTGGATATAAAAATGCCAGGTTTTTGTGATATAAAAAATGAGACCACAATAAATCATTTCAAAACTTTTCCCAGCTTTAATGTGACCTATAACCTGTAAAATTCAATTGAAAAACAAATTTGTTAGGGACAAAAATATACAAAATAAAAACCTACAATAAACTGTTTGTATAAGTGTGCACCTTTTGATTTAATTTACAGCATTCAGTCTTCTTGCCATCAATTAAAGAGACTCTGATTAACCCCAAATAAAGTTCAGCTGTCCTAGTAGGATTCTCCTGACATTTACTCAGTTGCCTGCTACAGCAAAAGCCATGGTTCGCAGACAGCTTACAAAGAATCAAAGGGATCTCATTGTTGAAAGGTATCAGTCGGGAGTAGGGTACAAACAAATTTCCACAGCATTGAATATACCATGGAACACAGTGAAGATGATCATCAAAAAGTGGAGAAAATGGGGGCGGAGCCTAGATGACAAACAGATAAGCAGCATTTTTTAGAGCTCCACAAAACAGTACTAGAAAACAGGGAAAAAATATATTCATTAACCAGAAATAGAAAACATATTCAGGAACTTAAGGACTACAACTCTACCAAATTTCAAGAAATATTATTGAGTTTTTCCTGTCAAAATATTCTGGAGAACAACACAGTTGTTTGGTAGTGGCCAGTTTAAAGAATTCTCACTCAGAAACCACTCTGAAGAAGGAGATACAACTGATGTCTTCCACATTACATGAACTGTCGTTAAAAATAAATAGATTTGCTGATAATTTGGAAAGTTTCAAGGAAAACTGCCAAAAGCAAACAGATGTACTAAAATAAATACTGCAGCAACAACAAAGTAAATTACTTGATATGGAGACATCACTAAATGACATAGATGGAAGACTCAAAGAAGAGGAAAATCAGACAGAATTCTTACTTCAGCAAAATAACTGGCTACTTAATAAAGTGGATGATTTAGAGAATAGGGAGAGGAGAACTAATATAATAATATTTGGCCTTTCAGAAAAGACTGAGGGAGAAGACATCTTCACCTTTTTGAATTCCTTGCTTCTTGAAGTGCTTGATTTAAAAGAGGGATTATCAAATGGAATAGAAAGAGCTCACAGAGCCATAGGAAAATCTATATTCTCTTCACCTAATGCACCACCAAGATCAATTGTGGTAAAGTTCCTGTCCTTCTTGGATAAAGTGCTCATTTTAAAAACAGCCTGGAGAAAAAGTCCCATAACATATAAACAGTTAGATCACATTTGACAATGATTATTCTGCAAAAGTGTTAGAAACAAGGAAAAAAAACTTGGCCATTAGTGAAACTTCTCAAACAAAATAAAATAAAAGCGCAGATGGTATATCCTGCTAGAATCAGAATTTTCTATTCAAATGACTTGAGAACCTTTAACAACACTGAAGAAGCTTCTGCCTTCATCAAGAATAATAATATCATCACAATTCCTGAAGAAATGGACTGGACTGTTTCCACCAACTTGAAAAGATCTCCAGAAAAAAACACTTGGTTTGATGTAAGGAAAAATAAACAAATAACTGATTCTAAAACTACACAGTCCTCCAAATCTCTCAAAGAATCAACAAAGATATAAACGTCTGGACTTTACTTCAAAATGTATGTATTTTATCTATTATTTTATATTCTGAGACATTTACACTTTTTCTTAAACTTATACTTTATGCAACATACTCATCACAAGTCTAGTGGTTGTGTCTGATAATGTTAAAATTGTTTTATAACTTAGAGTGACCTCTAAAATATAGTTACATCTCATTCATATGCAGTGAGGAAAACCAGATTCAAATGTTATCTTTCACTTAAGTATAATTAGTTATATGTAAAGGAAGAACAGAGACAACATGTACACAAATGTTTTTTTCTCATCTTCCTTTTTATTAATAGTATATTTAGTTCACCTCATTGTTGCATAATAGGAACTGAAAAATTTTAATCATAGTTTCTGTGGCTTAGTGCCTTCACTACATTTCAAATTCCCATTTTCAAAGTAACATAAATATCCATATTTTTAAATGTGGAAAAAACAGAGTCACTATAAACAGAGTTCCATTACTGGGTTCTGACAATGCAGTTATTTGAAACATTCTCGTGCACTAGTTAGAGCTTCCCTTGTCTGCTATGAAAGGCTTAAGGTGGAAATCGTCAGTTAAGGATCTCCTGCTTGTCTGTTGTTAAGGTGGCGATATTTTACTTGAAGGCCTCACCTTGCGTTTCTCGTTGAAGTGGGCGTGTCGTGAATGATTGACGACCAGGTCTGCATATGTAATGAGCCACGATTGACATGGCATTCTAATCAGCCGTCGAGAAGTAAAATATCCCCATTAAATTTAGTATGAATTTTTTTACTGTTATTGTTTCGAAAATTTACAGAGTGCTTTGGAAAAATGTGTGGCTCATCTCTTCACGTTTGTTGCTATTATTCAAAATCCACAGCAGATAAAAAGAAATTATGTGTAAAACAGAGAAGTCTTCAACATCCAAAAACAGCAAAGGAACATGTTAAATTAAAGCTATTTAAATATGAAGCCCTTACTGCCAGTTTTAAAATGTAATGTCTGCAGTTTTAAGAAGTTCAGAAATGCTCCTGCTCCTAAGACTGTGGGGGGACCTTTGTTTTGTGCTGTGACAGCTACAGATGGCGAGACCTACCCTCCCTGTACTGTAAGCATTCCAGGATCTGGATGGGCAAGGCACAAATACCTACATGGCAGCCTCGAACCTGCGTCTGATTAAGCTATGGTCAGGTGTAGGTTTGTGTGGCACATAACTTTTAAAGTCTTAACTCGAAAATGACAGAAACAAAAACAAGTACTACTACTGACAGTAATAAAGGACACTTTTAAAGTATTTGCCTTCTTTACCGTGAATGCAAAAAAAAGATGTTTATTAGCCTGTACTTGCTGGACACCAGGTCTTCTCTGTAATGTCCAGCAATGTTTTCTGACTAATTATCATTGTTTTATGTCAAGATCACATTCACCTGAAGCAAAAAATCAGAGACATCCCAGAAAAGATGGATTTGATGCCATGGCATTAGTATGTCTTGGCAGATCATTTTGCTCTCCCAGAGTTGAGTCCCAAAAGACTGGGACAGCCTTGCAATAATGTTACTACAGAGTGAGATTTTTCACAGCGTGGGAATCTCAAAGGGCGGTTATTAAGGGGTAGAAAGGTGCTGCGCATACTGCCATAGTCCTTGCATCTGCTAAGATAGCTTCTGCGTTCTGCAACCTGTTGATGTAAGTGACTCATAGGCTGTATGGCATATTAACTGACTGATTAACTTGGCATCCACCCACCCTATGTATGTATGTATGTATGTATGTATGTATTATTTTTCAGTATGGACTAGTAGCATTGCATGTTCTAGTTTTAATTGTAGAATGTATGGCGATATTTTACTCAAACAACATAGCTATATAAACTATATTGGTTTATTGGACGTTATGGATATTAACACTAGATTCTACATACTAGAAACATATGCTAGTGTCGCTATTGAGGGAATGCATATTCATTAGTGCCTGATTACGAAATAGCATGGGGCCGGGTTTTGGGCTTGCTACTGCACATCTGCTGAGGCCCTCAAGTAAAATATCACCTTTAAGGTAGCGCTTGTAGTGTGATATCAGTTGCACAAGCAGTATATTTTAAGCTCATTTAACATTGTCTTTTGATTATTAAAATCTAAAAACCCTGACTTTTTTTAAATAAATAAAAATAATAGGTGTGAAATCAGTGACAGAGTAGCTGTTTTTCATGTAGGTAGCATAAAAAAAGAAGAATTTATAGTAACATTTAATAACATCCAATTGAAAAAGTAGTAGAAGCATTACAGACTACATTATTACACTTGAAGTAAACACAGTCCTTTCTTACTTCTGAATTATTCCTACCTAGGCTATAAGATACACTATACTATGGTGATCCAGTAAAATGACATGTCTGATAGTTTTGTAAGCATCTGTTACAGCATTGCAAATGTAAATAGGAAAATATGTGTGTGAGATGCACACATCAGCTGCAGTTGTGACATACTTTTGTGCACATAATAAGTAAAATTAAGATAGGTTTTAGACATATTATACTGATTACTTCATTAACCTGGTAACATAAATCATCTAATTTCAGAAGCCACAAAGGGATTACCTTGTACTTATAACTCCTGCTTATTTGAATATAATGTGCACATTGCTTTATTAGATACCATAGTAAACCCTGTACTGTGCAATGTTGTTATTTTCTTCTGCTCACACTGCCTAGACATGTTCAGTTGAATTGATTAAGTAGTAACCAAATAAATAGTGAATACAGTAAATAGCAAATTACTGATGACTACCCCTCACCCTTTAGTGCTTTCTAATCTTTAGTAAGTGGGGTTCAACTTTCAGTAAAGTGGCAAAGATTCTGGTAATTAGCCAAAATTCGTACACCAACATGCAATTAGTTGTTTAACTGCACTACTAAATTATGTGGGCATGTGTACTTATTTTCTATGATGAACAGTTGATTTATTCCCAGCAAAACTTTAAGCCATGGTTCTATAACTCATAAAACTGGCATCTCAGACAGGCTTGTAAGTGCCTGTTGTTGTATTGTGGGAGTTGCCTTAATGACAGGGAAGTACTGGGAAACCTATAGTAAAATTGCACATAAATTAGCATAATAAAGTAGTTTGGATGTCATTCATTCTATTAAGAATTGTTTGAATTACACATTTACAGACATAGGTTCCTAAGAAATGCAAATCCTAAATGATATTCTGTATGCTACACATCTGGTTAAGGCAGGGATTTATAACATAAACTACCTTTACTCCTTTAGACCTTAGTTGTATAGCTGACTATTATGCAGCTGATATTTTTACTGAATATTGACAACTGTTTAAATAATAAGGTTATTAGTTTCTTAGTGAGATGGTTGGTAAAATGAGTTCACCTTGGAATTTCATCTTTATTTCTTTAAAGTAAAGGGCTCATGAGTAAATTTCTTCATGGTCTGCTTTTGCTACTGCTTCAAGTAGTAAAATAAGACAGATTTGTAAATTGTAATTCTTGATGAGAAATTCAAATAGAACACTAATTAAATAGATATGAGATAAAGAGATTTCTTAAGGCACTGTTCAGCTTAATAGGTTTTGTATTTTTTAGAGTGTCATTACTTTTAACAATTTAATAACAAAGAAGGGAGCCTGCCTACTCTTGTGTCTTGCTGCATGACACAGTCTTTGATAAGCACTCTATTATAAAGGTTTTAAGGAACCATGGCTGTGCAGCACAGCTTCAGTAATGGTCTGTCTTGACTAGCATTTTGTTCAATATTCTGGGATGATATTCTCATAATATGAACTGATATTATAGCTATGCATTAGTATTAAGAAGTTTATATATTACCCACATGGCCACTTATCAGGGCAAATTGCTTCTGTTCATCATCAATGAGTGATCACTATGGTCTAATGTTGTCTTTCTTCATTTTTTCTTTTAATTTGTCACATCTACATTCATGGGTGAACATAAAATAAACTGAATCTGGTTATGCTTTCATTTGTCTCTAATTGAAAGCATGTGAGTGATACGTAGAGATTTATGATATGTATCGGTCACTCAAACATATTTACATTATCATCTCTAGTGAACACAACTCTAAGGGTTCATTCTATGGGCTACATAATTTTTGTAGTATGATTCAAGTGTTCTGAACAGACTTGTCCATATTTATCTTCACTTATTGATATATATCTACATCTACTTCACTCAGTTATAATATATTTTTAGTATGTAGGAGAGTGTTTATCTGACAAAATCATTAGTATATTGGTCATATCAGAATATTGGAGACTATTAATATGTATATATAATACTCTCAGGCTAAAGAGAACTAATGTTAAGCAACATTTACTGTGTTATAAATGAGATTTTACTTTATGAATGTTTAAGTAGTGCATGATAGGATGATTATATTCTGAAAAAGAAGTCTAATCTTATCAAAAATGAAATTGTATTACCAAATCAATACTCAGTTCCATACATTATGTTAATTCATTATTAATAGTTATATAGGGAAAATATACATCCCATAGGAGGAAGAAAGAAAATGGGTACTTTTAAATGTGGAAGTTGCCATCAATGTGAATATATTATGAATAAAGGGGAAATCCATTTAGAAAGTAGAAATAGATGGATTAGTAGTAAGGGAAATTTTGGTTGTGACACAAAAGGATTAATTTACCTTGCAGTATGTCAAAAATGTAAATCATTTTATGTGGGTAAAACAGAGAGGGTTTTGAGGAGACGTATTTACGAACATCTTTATGAAATTTCTAAAGGTAAAAAAACAAATGCTTTATACAAGCATTCTAGGGATTGCGAAGGGTATAAATTTCTTTTTTTTTGTATTAGAACAGGTTAAGAAGGATATAAGAGGTGGTCCTTGGGAAGAATTGTTGGAATATAAGGAATTGTGCTGGCAGATAACCTTGGAAGCAGCAAAAACACCTGGTTTAAATGAATATATTTCACTTTTACCTTTGTTAAAATTAAGGGCTGCCAAAATGTAAAATTGTGTTGTGATGAATTATGCCAGTAGATGGCGCCATTATACGTGTATCCATTGATTCTTATGACAAGCATGAATTGGTATATAGTTACAACAGATATTTATATTTTAAATATTTTAGATATAGTGTAGAATTTAATAAGTCAAGGTTGAATATATTTAATTTTTAACATTTTAATATCATGACTTTTATTTAGGATGTAAAAAGTGAATTCCCTGCTATTTTATTTAGTTTTTACATGTGGTTGTAGTGACATCGTATAATATGTATTAATTAATATTAATGAGCCTATTAGATGAGCCTGATTTGTGTGTTCAAACGTTTTTTCATGATGTTCATTGGTCAATATGTTTTTTATTAAGTATTTAAGATGCAATTAGTGGGACTAATTGCTTATCTGATGAAGTCCAAGTTGTTTGTGGACGAAAACGCGTATTGTGCATCAACTGCGTTTATGTTTTTGTATACTGCTGGTGGAGCTGTTCCGTGAATTTTTATTAAATCGAGTGACTTTTTAACTGGTTGGAGTGTTCCCTCGTCTGCCTTCTGTGCTCTTTTGGTTTTTATATAGGGAAAATAATAACTAATATTGTTAAATCTCCAAGATAAGAGAAAAGGTGTACTGGAGCTTGAAAGGGGTTCGTTTTTTTTCTTTCTTTTTTCATGAGGGAAGTTATGGTAGGTAATCTGTTAGATTTCTTCTCACCTAGCAGATTGGAAGTGTATTTCACTTCATGTACATTAGAGGGTTTAAACAAATATTTATATACTTGTTGTTATACAAGTAATTTTGGCATTTTTCTTTTTTTTTTTATTGGCCTGAACTAAACTCTATTTTAAGTTATTGACCAAAATTAAAATATTGACTACAATGTGAATTAGTAGTTACACATTTTACATTTGGTATGGTATTACAAAATATAATACAAAACAAATATGATGTAAAGTTAAATACTGAGAACGGACGACTATTTTATCCTTAAACACTAACAGTTTAAACAATCCAAGGAAACAATCTAATTTATTTATTAAGATATATGAAATTAAATAAAGTACAAGTAGTATTTCTTCAACAGACTCACTTCAAACAAATGATACCTTTTGCTGGAATCCTAATGAATATATGATCTGATCTTATCTCACTCTTCATATAAGAAAAAGACTAGGGGAACTTTAATTTTATGGAAAAAAATGCCACTATGTCTCAAATCACTTACAAATATGAAGATAAAGAAGGACTCCTAGCCATAGTAATAGTAAAATATAACAATAGACTCTGGACATTAGTAAATATATATTGGTTTCCAGGTATTGGGGCTGGGACAATAAGAAAACACATGGATCTAATGACTAGAGTATAGAAAGGAAATTTGATGTTGGGAGGTGACATTAATTATATATTGGATAAATCAGAGACCACAAGCAAAAGAAATTTACGTGTAAGTTCTATAGGGAAGCTACTTAAGAAATGGGAAGAAAGTTTAAATCTAATTGGTACATTTAGTTATAAGGAGAACAATTCATTATTATTTTCACACCAAGACCACAGATTTGGGACACATACAAGAATTGATAAAATCTTCATATCTCAAATGCTAAATTAAAAAAATAATAACATTTTCCATAATACCTTGAACCGTTTCAGACCATAATTCATTAATTCTCAAAATACATACAGATTATAAGAAATGAATTTTTATGTCAAGAATTCCAGCTTCCGTTACAAAATTAAAACACTTTAAACCGTGGTTAGATTCAGAAGTACAATTCTTTTTAGATATAAACTACACTACTGAAATAAATGTAATTAATCTTTGGGATACCTTGAAAGCCTATCTAAATGGAAAATTGTTTTCATGGTATACAAACAAGCTAAAAGAGTGGAAATCAGAATTATGTAACATCCAAAAACAAATGACATATCTCACTATTAATTCATCTACTTACACACAAAATAATCATAGAAAAGCACTGGAAGACTTAAACAAAAGATAAAATGAAATCCTAACTCACAAAACTAATATAGCTGTAGAAAGGTTAAAACTTAGTTCCTATTTAGTATCACCCAAACATATGCCTAATTTAGCAATAAGATAAAAAAAAAACATTCAATTGAAAATAATATTACAAGTATTATATATGAAGGAAGGAAAAAAAAAACAAAAAGGCTTTGGATATAAATGATATGTTAAATGCATTTAAACATTATTTCTCTGACCATTATAATGATACTTCACATATAACTAATACATCAAACTTAGACCTGAAATTAGTAAAGGTAAAGGCGATACCAGAAAAGTTAAATTTAGACATTCAAAAACAAATATCTCTAAAAGAAATTACTCAAAAAATCAAGGAAAGTAAAAGTAATAAAACACTGGGAATTGGAATAATTAATGAATTGTATAAGATATTTCCATCTTCAGTAATATCATTGTTTCACAAAACTTTGAATGAAATTCTAGCACAAAACACAACCCCAATTTCATGGAGATACTCCTTAATTGCACCCATTATAAAAGAAAACAAAGACCCTTTACAGTGTAAATCTTATAGGCCAATATCTTTACCTAACAATGATTATAAAATCTTCATGTCAATATTAGTAGAATTAAAAAATCATTGACACACATAAATGAGGATCAAAGAGGATTCATTTATAAAAGACACACACATGACAATATACAAAGAATTCTAACACTCATAGATTTTCTAAACAGAAACAACCAAGAATCTCTAATAGTAGCTTTGGATATAGAAAAAGCCTTTGATTCATTAAGCTGGGATTTTCTTTTTAAGGCTTTAGAATTGTTTGAATTTCCTACTAATTTTATTATGCTAATAAAGAATATTTATAAAAACAATTTGGCTTATATAAAACTTGGGTTTGGGCCATTTACCTCGAAGGCTATTGAAATAACCAAAGGTACAAAGCAGGGATGTCCAATGTCTCCCATCCTGTTTGCCTTAGGAATTGAATTATTTGCATCATTAGTACATTACAACTGTAATATATCAGGCATAGATGTATATGGTCAACTCAATTCAAAAATTATGTTATTTGTTGACGATGTTTTACTCACATTATCTGTCTCGGAGAAATCAGTACAAAAACTAGATGAAATAGTAGAAAGGTTTTATCATATTTCCAGCCTTAGATTTAACAAGGGAAACTCTAATTATATACATTTGAATAAAAAGAGAGAATTTACCTTAACTACAAACTGTGTGATAGGAAAACAAGTTCCCATAATAAAATATTTAGGAATAACACTATGTGATAATTTGGAATCTACGTTAGCCATAAATTATAGCAACATAATTAATAAAATAGAAATGTTGATAGTAAGCTGGAATAAAATGTTCTTTAGATTTGAAGACAGATTACAAATAATAAAAATGACAATACTTCCAAAACTGAATTACATTGCACAGGCTATTCCTATAGTACCTAACAAGAAAATCTTGAAATAAATAAATAACATTCTATTAAACTTTCTTTTGAATCCAAAAAGAAATAGAATAGCCTATACACATCATATTAGATCTTGGGAAATGGGTGGAATTAAACTTCCAGATCTAGAATCATACATAATAGCTTCCATATTAAGCACTATCATTAATTAGATAGATCCTAATTATTCTTCAACATGGAAAACATTGCACACTATTATTTTTCTAAATGAAAATAAAATAATTAAAAATTGTATATTAAGTGAACAAATTAATATGATGTGGCACATACTGACTGTTAATATTCAATATAATATAACAAAACCAGCAAACTTAAATTATATAAATAATATTTACAATTTATTCAGAAGATTTATATATACTAACACAGATATTAAGATTTGGCTAGACTTGATAATACCCTTTAGCTCTACAATGAATTTCTTCAATAAAATTCGTAATGTTATTTTAACTAGATGGGAGGGGAAAAACTTCACTTGTTGGCAACATTGTATAGAGAATCAAGCAGTATTAGACATTCAACAAATTCAGAATAAATATGGCATTCCATCAGCAGATTTGTTGATACTACAAAGCATATTATCATATGTTAAGGATCTTAATAGTAAAATTATTAATTTTCCTTATAAAACTAGTCCAAATTTGATAAGTCTAATATCTGAAGTTATTTACGACAATTATAATTGGATGAATCTAATTTCAAAATTATATAAAATATTGATAACATATAAAACTAACCCTAATGCAAGATATTGGAATTTCATAGCAAAAGGATGTCACACTACTCTATCAATTGAGAGTAAAACAAATCTTTTATGTTCGGTTAACTTAGCATTTAATTTACAAGTATGGAAAATATTTGCATGGAAATATATTCACAGGGCATTAATTACACCTGATAAACTAGCCCAATTCAATTCACTTGATAAATCCATTTGTTGGAGATGTTCTTTAAACTGTAAAGCTGATTGGTCTCATATATTTTTTGATTGTATTAATATAAAAAATTCTGGGAAGAAATTACTATTTTTCTCCAAGCTACATTCACAGATACCTTTATTTTAACCAAATCTTTAGTCCTCTTCAATGTTAATGATACTATTGGAATGAATAAAAAAGATCTATACCTACTTTGGTCCATAATAGCTGTGGCAAGGAAATGTATAACTAGAAAGTGGAAGTCTTCACAAGAACCTACTCTGGAAGAATTCTTGAGACTGATGGAAGAAACAGCGACATTAGAAATCAAGGTGAAGGAATCGATGATTTCACCTAAAACATGAACAAATAATCCTTGGGAAAAAATGTTAACTCTTATTGAGAAATTAAAAATGAACCCTAAATAATTAATGTGTAACTTTATACTTTATTAATTGGATATTATAAATTTTTGTTACTAATTTCATATATTTTATTTTTTTCCCTCCTTTGTTCAGGTCAATTGTACATAGTGTATATAAAGGTTTATAATACTTATTTATTGATGATTGTATTGTTAAACATTATATTATATGGAAAATAAAAAATTATTTGAAAAAAAAGTGGAGAAAATATGGGACAACAGTGATGTTGCAAGAACTGGATGTCCCTCTAAAATTGCTGAAAAGACAAGATGAAAACTGGTCAGGGAGGCTGCCAAGAGACATACAACAACACGGAAGGAGCTGCAGGAATTTCTAGCAAGTACTGGTTGTGTACTACATGTGACAACAATCTCCCATATTCTCCATATGTCTGAGCTATGGGGTATGGTTGCAAGATGGAAGCCTTTTCTTACACAGAAAAACATCCAGGCCCGGCTGAAATTTGCAAAACAATACATCAAGTCTCCCAAAAGCATGTGGGAAAATGTGTTATGGTCTGATGAGACCAAAGATGAACTTTTTGGCCACAATTCCAAAAGGTACATTTGGCACAAAAACAGCACTTTGCATCATCAAAAGAACACCATCCCCACAGTGAAGTATGGTGGTGGCAGTATCATGCTTTGGGGTTGTTTTTCTTCAGCTGGAACTGGGGCTTTTGTCAAGCTGGAGGGAATTATGAACAGTTCCAAATACCAGTCACTTTTGGCCCAAAACCTTCATGCATCTGCTAGAAAACTGAAGATGAAGAGGAATTTCACCTTTCAACATGACAATGACCCCAAGCATACATCCAAATCAACAAAAGAATGGCTTCACCTGATGAAAATTAAAGTTTTGGAATGGCCCAGCCAAAGCTTAGACCTAAATCCAATAGAAAATCTGTGGGGTGACCTGAAGAGGGCTGTGCACAAGAGATGACCTCACAGTCTGACACATTTGGAGCAGTTTTGCAAGGAAGAGTGGGCAAATATTGCCAAGTCAAGATGTGTCATGCTTATAAACTCCTACCCAAGAAGACTGAATGCTGTAATTAAATCAAAATGTGCTTCAACAAAGTATTAGTTTAAGGGTGTACACACTTATGCAACCAGCATGTTGTATGTTTTTTATTTTTTATATTTTTTCCCCTAACAGATTTGTTTGTTTTTCAATTGAATTGTACAGGGTATAGGTCACATTAAAGGTGGGAAAGTTTTGAAATGATTTATTGTGGTCTCATTTTTTTATATCACAAAAACCTGGCATTTTAACAGGGGTGTGTAAAAATTTTATATTATATATATATATATATATATATATATATATATATATATATATATATATATGAACTTTGTAAATTTCTGTATGATGTACCTATGTAATTTGTTATTCAGTATTCTATTGTTAATTTACTATTACTTGAAGATTTTCTCCCCTGGCATCTGCTGTAAACGGGCTATTATCCCAGTTGGACCTCCATGGTAAACAAATGTTAAATAAATAAATATATATATATATTTGTACCCAAAGTTGACTGAAAGAATATTGACTGCATATGGTCGAAAACATGGAAGTCACACTTCACTATGTAAGAAACAGTCTTGGTGCATGCAATTTCTTATTTTTTAAAAGCAAAATAAAAGATTGTTTTTTGCAGGGGGGCAAGCCCCCCCTGCACCCCTCCATGTCGGGGTCTGTGCCGCACACCCCCTGATAATTATATATACTAACTCCGAGATCACACAAACAAGTAAGGGCACATTTTCCAATCTCTGTATTTGTGCAATTTTGCACACCTGTCAATCAGCTGCCTAGTCAACCACATGCAGTCATCTAGGCAGCTGTCAGCCTAATAATTATATATACTAACTCCGAGATCACACAAACAAGTAAGGGTAAATTTTCCAATCTCTGTATTTGTGCAATTTTGCACACCTGTCAATCAGCTGCCTAGTCAACCATATGCAGTCATCTAGGCAGCTGTCAGCCTAACACTCATTCACGATGACCAGCAGCAGCACAAGTACACACACACACACACACACACACACACACACACACACACACACACACACACACACACACACACACACACACACACGCACACACACACAGACACACACACACACACACACACGCATCCCCGTGACATTCATATTTATGAATATCTGTATATAAATAAATAGATTGCTGTATCCTAACTGTATCCTAATCCCTTGGGGCCATTTCTGGTTTCCTAATTTTGCTTATGAATGTCAGCAGCTCAGATGGTCATTATGAAAGGGATGTGTAATGTAACAGCATAAAGCATCTCCACTTTGCAGATCCATGTCAGTTTTCAGGTTCACAGCCATCAGTGGTCTTATTGTGCAGCAGTGTGGCAGTGGAACCATCTGTTGTCCTGCTCTTTGTTTTCTTCTTAAATGGATCCTGCCATTCTTGAAGTCAGTTCCTTAATTTGTATACATCCTGCTCACTAGACTTTCATCACATCAGCTTTAGTGATTAATTTTCAAAGCATCTACCCAGTTTACAAAAATGTTTTCCAGAAATAACATTCTTTAATGATAGCATTCACCATGGTTTGCACATAGTTATTTCAGTTAACTACTCATAAAGTGCAAAAATAACATACAGCCTTAAAAATAACAAAGAAGAGACATTTTGAATACAAAATTCTCCAGCAACAAAGCACATAGAGTAACTTAATATTTTACACTGGAGGATGACAATGAAAGGATAGAGCTAAGAGACTTGAATTGATGAGTTTCACTCACTAAAGAGAACGAGAGGGAGAGACAGAAAGAGGATGGTATCTTGAAACCATGAATTCTACCCAAATGCTAGTTGATGAAGTAGGCAACTGTTTGTGAAGAGACCAAAAGAAGACACTTAAGGTGACAGAGGGATATAGGTAACTGACTTTATTGAATGACTTTGCTTCATAAACAGGGACCCAGTATTGGAGCACTGATCAGACATATTGTTAATACCATTTATAGATTCAAAAAAGGCAGCAGTATTTTATTTTCTGAAATTTGATTTGTCTTATGTAGTGTATGTATACTTTTTCATTCATTCTTCCTTGCATTTTGATAACCAGGTAGATGGTCTGGTACAATGACCCTTTTCAGCCATGACCCAGGCTTCTACAGGGCAGCAAACAGCAAATGTTTAGAATAATAGTGTTATAAGAATTAAGAAAATTACATACAATATACCAAAGCTGAAAAACAATGCAATAATAGAGATTTGAAATACGTGTGCACTACTATGGATTTGTTAGTGTCAGGGCAAATTAGTAAGTTATTTGCAATATTTACAATACGGACTGAATGCAATTACTTCCACAGATTTGCCATGATTGGCTGAAGAAGTGAGAACAGTATGTGATTATGTGAAACATTGAAAAAAAACACCAAACCAACTCAACACAATTAATGTAAAACTTTAGAAAATGAAAACGTGCTAGAAGAGCTCAAAAATGACTACTAAAGCAGTTGTGTAACATTAAGCCCTTTCATTCGTTTAATGTCATGAACTAATGTTCTTACGTATGGGAACTTATGTGAAACATTGCAACACGTGGAACAAAACTGTACTTGTATTATACATATATAAGGTTTATGTTTTAAGAAGTGATAACAGTCATTGGTGTGGCTATTTGCAAAAATTGTGAGATTACCATATTTTATTAATATTCCATATACTATGTAAAGTATAGTTGTGTAATTAAAGTTACCATAACAGTATATGTTTAATAGATCACTGTTACAGTAGCCTATGCTGTATGGACTATAGTTTTGCCATAGGTATGATTACTTGTCAGCTTAGTTTCAGGACACCTTCTACACATGGAGCTTGAGGTAAACTGCATAAAAGCAGCAGTTAGGACAAAAAAAAAAACTTCAGAGCTTTGTTGCCTCAAGAAGGAATGCTAGAGTCCTAGCTAAGGAAGAAAAGCAAACCATATATATATATATATATATATATATATATATATATATATATATATATATATATATATATATATAAATAAGTAAAACAATAGAAAGAATGACATATATCCACATTCTGGCAATATGGCTCAAACATAACATTGACTACCATGTAAAGTTTTGTTTATACAACTATACTATGTCCTGCATTACATCACTGCCACAGTAGCCTAAACTGTAAAGGTAGATTACCAAAGTTTAGGATTATATAGTGAGGTAGAAGGAATTTAAGAAGTCAGGAAATAATCCTAGCAAAGCCTGTTCTGGACCAGCTTCTAATGCTTTGTGAAAGCATATACAAAGGACCAAGTTGCTGCTTCTAGAATACTTTTAAAGTTCACACCTTTCCAAAGAAGCAAAAGGCATCGTAGAGTTGACCTTAACCATGCCTGGAAGTGGCTTGTTATAGTGAGAATATCAGAAAGAAATAACATGAGACAACCATTTAGAATTTTTCTGCTTTGGCACTAGTTATCCTTTTTTTCTTACATTCACAGGAAGCAAATAGCTGATTGGTCTTTCTGAAGGATGTTGCTCTGTCCAAGTAGTATCTGAGCTGTCTGTGACCATCCAGAGCATGTTAGATTATCTATCCCCTGTTTTTAGGATCTGGAAGGAATACAGAGATTTTAGATTTGTTCAAGGTAAACCTTGAAACCACTTTAGGCATAAAAATAAGGATTTTTTCTCAAAAAAAAAAAAAACCCATCCCCAAGGAAAATGAGGAAGGGTTGACTCACCATAAGATCTTGTAACTCCGATATTCTTCTGGCAGAAGTCAGAGCAATGAGTAACACAGTTTTCCAAGGCAAAAACCTCAAATCAGCCTGATGGGCTGGATCAAATACAAGTGTTAGTTTTTCAAGCACAGACCTAAGATCCTAAGGAGGAGTCACCTGTTTTCTAGGCACCTGGATATGTAAACCCCCTTTCAAAAACTGTTTAACTTATGGACAGAAAGAAATGGGTTATGTAAGGGCAGATATGATGAATCTTGATAGAACAGTAAGAAAAGCCATTGGATAATAACTCACATAAGTATTCTAAAAAGTGAGGCATCATGCCCTTAAAACTTCCTGCTTCTCGGTGTGGTACCAACTAGAAAATATTTTCTGATTCCACATTTTATTTATTTTTATTTATTTTACATTTGTTGGCTGGGCTACTCTAGCTGGATACATGTCCATTTTCAGTAGAGGCCCAGGGTGATAAGCTCCAAGCATTAGTAAATTACAAAAAAAGATTACAATAGTTAAAAAATGACTAAATTCAAATACAAAGAAATTAAAAAAGATTTAAGAGAATCAAAAATTGTTTCTGTGAATAATAGCTCGCAGGCTGTGCAAGGTTTAAAATACAATTGAGTACAAGGACATTCAGTATTCTGAAAATAATGATTAGTAGGTCTGAGAAAGAGAAAGAGAGAGAGCAGAAGAAGGCAAGAATCACAAGGGCTAGAATATGGTTAGATTCTATTGATTAAAGCTGTAGAGGGGACAAAGGTTGGAAGGAAGGGGTATAGAAAATAGCTTTTTTAGCCTCCTTTAGTTCCAGCTGCATATCGTCAGAACAAAATGTGCCGCAAGTGTATAAAACTCTATCATTCAGGCAGTCAATTAAAGTGTTTTTAGATGGGGGTGTATCAAACAACCCCTGTCTTATTTGAGTAAATACAGTTTGTGGGGAAGCCTTTTATAACTGTTCTTGTTCATTTTCAAAAGAAGGGAGAACTACTGATGCCTGGACAAAAAGGGAGTCCTTCTCAATTTTTACAAGAAGGTTGGATATCAGTGGAAAGGATGGAAAAGCACAGAGGAACATTCCTGTCCATGGAAATGAGAAAAAGCTTTCTACCAGACCTGCTTGTGAGGAATCCTGGAGCAGAATTTCTTTAATGTTCTGTTTTCAAAGGAGGGAAACACATCTATTTGTGGTTTTCCCCACAGGTGGATCAATTTCTGGAAGACCTCTGGTGTAGTTTCAGTTTGTGGGGATCTGTCCTGCTCAGCTTATCTGCTACTTTGTTTAGCTTTGACAGAATGTATGAGGCCTGATAAGTTAAATTGAGCTGAGTAGCCACTTTCAAGGCCATCAAGGCAAGTCCGCAAAGAAGGTAAGATCTGGTTCCCCCCTTTTTGTTTATATACCCAATCACAGTGGTGTAATCCCTGATAACTCGCAAAGTTGCTGGGGACAAGCGATGGTTTAAGACTTTTTTTTAATTGTTTTTATTGAAAAAGGGTTTAGGACTTTTAAGGCATTGATTACTGCCAGCATATCATTGATGCTTTAGTGCTTGAGTCTTTTCTACACCATTTATTTTATTTTATTTTTATTTAACATTTGATGTGAAGTTGTTCAATCTCGCTATTCATTCTTACACATGGGTTCAGAGCCGATCCATCGGCTCCGAGTGAGCAGCTTTTATAAGCTCAAGATCTTAGAGTAGCTCAAGGCCAAGTTCCTATCCCATGATGCTCTTTGTCTCACCTCAGATCTAGTTTGCCACTGCAACAGATCGGAGGTCGATAGAGAGCTCGGGCCAGTATTCTTGTTTATTCTAATCCTTATATCAAAGATTTTGCTTTTTTCTATAGCTAGAGTGTGTTTTTGGACTAGTTAGCCTTAGTTTTTAGTTCAGGCTTTATCCGTGCCTTTCCTTCTGATGAAATTTTTGTCTTTTAAGAGCGTCTGCTCTTAGGCCTTTTGGCCGTGCTTTAGCTGTTATCAAACAGTGTGTTTCCCTATCCTTAGTAGTTTTTGGTAATAGATACCTTTAAAGTTAGCAAATTGTAGTTAGTGTTATATATATATATATATATATATATATATATATATATATATATATATTTATCTATATAGATTTGCTGGCTCTTTAGATACAATAGAGTTTGCTGTGTGTGTGCTGTGTTAATAGCTCTTACCTTCTAGTGTGGTTTAAATAGTTTTCTGGATTGCTTTCTGATTGGTGCATTGTTTTTGTTGTTATTATGGCTGATCAGAAGGAAAAACAAAAGTCAGGTTTTAAAAAATGGCCTAAGTGCAGGCAGAAAATGTCAATTACTGACTTGCATGTTAATTGTGTTTATTGTTTGGGGCCAGTCCATCTCCAGGAGGATTGCTCCATTTGCCACTCCTTCAGCAGCAGGGTGTTACTGGAGCACAGGAGAAAACTGGTGGACAGAGGATTGCTGAAACCAGAATTTCAGGAGTCCTTGGACAAGGCTGACCAGGCTTCCAAGTCCTCTAAAGCTTCGTCAGAGCCCAAGTTATTGCTCCAACTATTGCTGTTAAAGTGCAGTCGCCAGCTCCACAGTCTTCAGAGCCGTGCACCAAGCCAGTGTTTCGGAGCTGGTCCCCGGTATTGGAACCGGTTTCTAAAACCTTGAGGTTACCCATTTTGCAATCAGTGGCCTCTTTGATACCTTCGACTTGTTCTTCGAGAACCTTCTCCAATGTGGATGTGGACCGAGTGGTGCAGAGGCTTCTTGAGAACCCACCACTGGCCAAATTATTATCGGCTTCGACCCAACTGGTTTCGGAGCTGAAGACCATTGTACCTGCTGTGACTATTCCTCCTCCTAGCAGAGCCGGGCCTTTGGAGCTGGGGAGGGGAACTGATGATTGTGGATCCTTTGGAGCCAAGGCCTGTTCCAGTGCTATTGGCTCCATCAACCCGGACTACTTTGGTGCCATTTGAGGAGTCTGGGAGCCGACACTCTCTGGTCAGCTCGGGGGGGGGGGGGAGTCGAACCGATATGTTGGTTCTGACCCTTCCTCTCGGAGCTTCAGCACAGATGAGCTCGGCTCCTTCCTCTGGTTTGAAGCCCACTGTTTCAGCACTGGGGAGGTTGCCGTCTTCTTCAAAACTGGTGGCAGAAGGAGTCAGAAGGGTCCCCACAGTCCCCCTCGGAGGATATCTCCTTTGCTGATATCCTTGAAGTCCTTAAGCAGAGGGGTGACTGGCAGTCCATTAGCCCTGCTGATGATGAGTCAGTGCTTCTGAAGGCCTTTGGGTCTCAACCTTCCACCTTCTGGGTGACTCCACCCTTTGATGAACTAATGGAATTGGTTGCTTGAAGGGCATGGGAGTCTCCTGATACTATGGAATCTGTCCCTCAGAGGCCCAACAAATTTATTACATCCCCCCAAGATAAAATGTTCCTCACCAAGGGAGTGCCAGTTGATGCCATGGTGATGGCGGCAGCCACCAAGAAAGAGATATCTGAAACCTCTTCTACTGTCCATCCTCCTAATAGAGATTCCAGGACTATGGACAGGTATGGGAAATGCATCTTTAGTTCTGCGACTTTTGCTATGCGATCGCTCAACTACTTGACTCATTCTTCTCATCTTCAAAGAGATCTCCTAAAAGAGCTTGGAGATACTCTGCAGGGTAGTACAGATGGAGGTGTGTCTGAGAAGGTAACAGCCCAGCTTAATACCCTTAATTCCATAGTAAACTCGTCCATATGGCTCATTTCTTATGCAGCCGATGGTTTGAGTCAGCTGCCGGGTTCAGAGTTAGCTCTTTGGAGACATTCCCAGATGCGCTTATGCTCCTTTGGGAAGCCTTCAAGTCTTCCTTTGTTAATACCCCATTTGATTGCTCGTCCCTTTTTGGGCCCAATGTCAAGGAGACCCTCACTAGGTGTGAGCAAGATGGAAAGACTCTATCTGCCGTAGGAGTCCATTTTTCCACCCCTACTAGACTGTACCCCAAAGGGCAAAAAGGTGGAAAAATGTGGTTCCGGAAGTCCCAAGGAGCTTTCCAGAACACACTTAGTGAACCACCCTCCAGGGGCAGAGGAGGGGGCAATAATGGAAGACGCCACCCCGGAGGCAAACCAGGGCAACAGGGATCAGGCAAGCCCTACCAGCGCTCCTGAAAGGAGGCCCGACTGTCCTACTCTGGAGGCAGTCGGGGGTCGCTTGTCTTTGTATCCAGTTGCCTGGCTGGGAATTACAAAAGATTCTTGGGTACAATGCATTGTTACCAGAGGTTACATCATCCCATTCTCAGAACCCCCACCTGTTCGAAGGAAAATCCCAGACATTCCACCCAATCTCAGGGTCAAGCAGCCATAGAAATCCAGAGCCTGCAGGAAAAGAGAGTCATCCAGCCAGTCCCAGCAGACCAAATGGGATCTGAAACTTACTCCAGATTCCTTTTATTTCCAAAGAAAACAGGGGACTGGAGGCCCATCTTGGACCTCAGCAAACTCAACACCTTTGTAAAGAAGGAGAAGTTCTGGATGGTCATGCTTCAATCGATCCTTCCATTCCTAGGAATGGGGGATTGGATGTGCTCTATAGAGCTCAAGGATGTGTACTATCATATCAAAATGGCCAGACCATCCAGAGATCACTTGTGATTCCGGCTGGGAGCCAGTCACTACCATTTCCGAGCACTGCCCTTTGGTCTCTCAACAGCTCCCAGAGTGTTTACCAAATGCATAGCAGTGGTCACTGCTCACCTGAGGCATCTAGGATTCTGAGTCTTTCCGTATCTGGATGTCTGGCTCCTTACCGCCACCTCCAGGCATCACTAATTCTATCCAGGGATCACATCTCAATCTGTGCTCTCAGTTAGGGATAACTATAAATTTCGACAAGTCTGTGTTGTCATCATTGCAGCATATCTCCTTTATTGGAGCAGACTTAGACACCACCACTGCCATGGTAAAATTGCTACTGGACAGAATAGCCACTCTTCGAAACCAGGTATCAGACATTCTGACAAGAAAAAAGTACCAGTGCCTCAAGTGTTGAAACTACTAGGTACCATGGCAGTTACGCTCATAGTAGTTTCTCCGGGGCGTATACACATGAGAATACTTCAGTGGTTGCTCTTCACCCAGTGGTCTTACCAACAACCAACTTCCAATGTCATTCTTGATAATGATTACAGATTCTTGCAGAAATTATCTTCTTTGGTGGTTGACCAGCCAGCAGATAACAGTAGGTCGCCTATTTGTTTTTCCCCTGCCGTTAGCCACGGTGACTATGGGCGCTTCTCTGATAGGGTGGGGGAGCTATTTCAGGGAAGAACAGCCCAAGGCACCTGGTCAGAAACAGAGTCACAGTTGCACATCAATGTCCTGGAGTTGAGAGTGGTGCTTTTGGCATTGCAGTACTTCTACGACTCTCTACCTCTGGGGATGACTGCGATCCAGACCGACAACATGTCTGTGGTCTGGTATATCAACAAACAAGGGGGAACCAAGTCTTACCCCTTATGTTGAGAGGCCTTGAGAATTTTGCAGTGGGTGATATCCACTGGGTGCTTTCTGATAGCAATGCACATCCCAGGGAAATCCAACATGATAGTGGACAAACTGAGCAGAGCCATTCTGTTGCCGCACGAGTGGTCCCTCAAAGACGAGGTTGCAGAGATGATTTTCCACAGATGGGGCCAGCCTTGCTGTGACCTGTTTGCATCCCCTATGAATGCCAAATGCAGAAGCTACTTTGCCCTGAATCCCCCACCAGGGGACAGCCCAAGGGACTCGCTCGTACACGATTGGTCCCCGGGACTCCTATATGCCTTTCCACCAACTCCCCTGATTCCGAAATTCTTGCAGAAAGCCAAAGCCCTGGGAAGGACTGTAATCCTTATAGCCCTGTTTTGGCCTTGGCAGATTTGGTTTCCCTTCCTTCGACTCTATCAACTGGAGGAATCTTGGATTCTGGACCCAGTTCCGGATCAACTGACACATTCATCAGGGACCCTTCATCCCTCTCTTCATTCCCTCAGACTGACAGCTTGGCTGCTCCGATTCCCAACTTAGCCAGGTCAAACGACTTTTCCTTGGAGGTACAGCATATTCTTGTATCTTCACATAAAGCTTCCACTAGAAAGTTGTATGCGAGCAAATGGAAGCAATTTGCTTTTTGGGCCTCCCAGAACAATATTGACCCTTACGTTGCCTCAATTGCTAGTATTCTGGAATTTTTGACTAAGCTTTTTCATGAAGGTGCTGCAGCTGTCACTATAAGAGTTCAGTTGGCTGCAATTTTGAATTTCCATCTCGTATCTGAAGGTTCTAATCTAATGTCTCACAGACTATATAGGGTCTTCTTAAAGGGTACCATTCATCTTAGACCACCTGTTAGACAACCTTTTATTCCCTGGAATCTGAATTTTGTGCTGTCATGGATTATCCATCCTCCCTTTGAGCCTGCATCATCCTGCCATTTAAAATTTTTCTCTTGGAAAACAATTTCTTGGTAGCCATTACCTCAGCATGTAGGGTGTCTGAGCTTGAGGCCCTATCTATAAACCCCCCATATTTGGTGTTTCATTCTGACAGAGTGTCACGGTGGACTAATCCTTCCTTTCTTCCAAAGGTGTGTTCCAAGACTAACCTGAATCAAACTATTGAACTCCCTGCTTTCTTCAGTAACCATTCTAACAAGTTGGAGTATATGTTGCATAAGCTTGATGTTCACAGGCAGTTAAGATTCTATTTGGACAGAACAAAAGAATTCAGAAAATCAGAACAACTCTTTGTTTCTCATGCTGACACTAAGACAGGGCTACCAGTATCCAAAGTTACTCTTTCCAAATGGTTAACTGACTACATAAAATGTACATATTCTTCAGTGAACCAACCATTAGAACATGATGTGAAGGTGCATTCCACTAGGGCTGTTTGTACTTCTTCAGCTTATGCGGCTTGGTTGCCTTTGGACACTATATGTGCAGTTGCCACTTGGTCTAAGCCGCATACCTTTATCACTCATTACAAAGTAGATAGGGCCTCCAGAGACAGGGCTTCCTTTGGTTCCACTGTCCTCAGGAATATACTCCCGTGAGCCACCCAGGATTAGGGTGCATGGGACGCTACCCATGTATAAGAATGAACGGCAAGATTGAACAAGTTCACATAAAGAAGTTATGTACTTACCATAATGTTCAATGTGAGTTGTTCATCTAGCCTTCATTCTTACATTCCCAACCACCTTCCCCCTCCAGTTTCTTGAAGAACGAGTAAGACGTGGTTTGGTGGGTCTTGTTATACGACTTCTTACTCTGACTGGAGTACCTGTTATGTGTTATATATGTTACATGCTGGGATCAGCAAACTAGATCTGAGGTGAGACAGAGAGCATCATGGGATAGGGACTTGGCCTCAAGCTACTCTAAGATCTTGAGCTTGTGAATGCAGCCGACTCGGAGCTGATGGATTGGCTCCGAACCCATGTGTAAGAATGAAGGCGAGATGAACAACTCACATGGAACGTTATGGTAAGTACATAACTTCTTTTTTGGTAGGAAAGTCTGACTAAGACAGAGCCCATTTTCAGCAAAGACCCAGGGAGAAATGCTCCAGATGATTGACAGTGGAGTTTTACAGTGTCAAGCTGCCAGCCAGGCACCCAATCTTTCACAGAAGACACACACACGCATGCACTCACACCTAGGGCCAATGTAGAGTGTCTAATCCACCTATAGCATGTCTTTGAAATGTGGAAGGAAACTGGAGCACCCGGAGGAAACCCATGTGAATGCAGGGAGGACATGCAGACTCCGCACAGAAGGCATCCTAGCAGAGAATCAAACCGGAGAACCTGTTGCTGTGAGGTGACAATGCTAACTGCTACACCTTGCACTTTTACCCTTTTCAATACAGCCCCCTTAGCAAAGACTGAAACATCTGTTGTGACAGATTGAAGATGAGGCTGAAGGGATAAGGGAAGACATGGACTGAAAGAGAAACTGGTCCACCCAAGTCAATATCCCTCTCGTTACAAACCCCATACTGGAATGAGAAAAGATAAAAGTTGTTGATGCTGAGACCAAACTGACCTGAGATACCACAGATTTTTTTTTTATGTGAAGTCTGGCCAAGGGAATCATAGGTTCATAGGTTCATAGGTTTATACTAGGCTATCTGCCCAAAGGCATTTATAAGCCTAGCCCAAATTTTTGTGGCTTACGCCACCCCTTATATGAAAAAATACTGTGCCCATTAGTTTGTTGTGCCTCTGTCCAGCAGTGACACAGAGATGATTCCCGGGGTAAACCTACGATCTCCCATCCACAGGTCAAGATTTCTCTTGAACAGAGCCAGCGAGGTGCTCTGCCTCACATGGACCGGGATTTTATTCCACAGCATAGGGAGTCTCTGAGTGATAAATCTATCCCTCCAGCACGTCCTATTTATGTCCGTGCTAAGGTTTAAGTCGCTTGCTCTAGTGGTTTTGGTGGATTTGGATTTTTTGAGGTGGAGCATGTCCATTAATTCCGGGTTGGACATGGCCTTGTATGTCAGGCACATGTCACCTCTAAGCAGACGGTATGCGACTGAATAGAGCTGGAGTTTCTTCAATCTGGCAGCATATGACAGATTTTGGAGTCCCTTTATCCTTTTGTTGAGGAACTTTTGGGGTCTCTCCAATTGCTGCAGATGTCGGGTGAGATACATCCCGAATGGGGCATTGTACTCGATCATTGGTCTGATAAGTGAAGAGTACAGGGGAACAATGACCTCACTAGATCTGGATGTGAATCCCTTCATGATCAGGTGGGCAATGTAGAAGGTCTTTCTAACCACTTTAGCAATGTGAGTGTCAAAAGAAAGGCCACTGTCAACCTGGGTCCCCAGGTCCCTGATAACCTCTTCTGTGCTTAGTGGATTGCCACCTATATGGTAGCTTGGGGTTACCTTGTTTTTCCCGAAGGGTATGACTATACATTTTTTGGCGTTTAACTTCAGGCCATGGCTCTGGCACCAGCTATCTGTTTCCGTGAGTCCCTTCTGAAGGATATCCGTGTCCGATGCACTTTCCACTATGGCGCCCAGTTTGCAGTCGTCTGCAAACTTTGTCAGCCAAAGTCCTCCCATGTTGGCCTGTACTTCTGAGAATAATCATGATAATACTTCATGATAATCATATAACCCATGCAAACCAGAATCCTAAGAAATACCCTGGCCAATGCCAGAGATTGGTTGAGAAAGCTCACAAAGATATCTTTGTACTATTTTAGCTTATCCAGTGAAAGAAAAGTCCTTCCTATGGAAGTATCCAGAAGACATCTCAAGAACATTATTTTGTGGTAAGGGATAAGAGATGTTTTCTGCAAGTTCACTTGAAACTACAGTCTGAGCAGTAGTTTCCTGACCCTTATCATGGAATCCTAATAATCATAAAGAGCCTGCAAATATAAGACAATCATCCAAATACAGAAAGGTGTGAGCAACTTGCAGTCTGCAGTAAGCAATTACTGGAACCAGACACTTTGTACATATCTTTGGTGCAGTAGGTAGACTAGAAGGTAAGACAGAGAAATGATAATGTAAGTCAGATAAAATTCTTAAGAAAGTTCTGATTATTTTTCAAATTAGTATGTGATGGTAAGTATCTTTTAAGTCTAACATTGCCGTGAAGCTGAGGAGAGGTATGATGTGTTAAGGTTTTGAGGGATAACATTTTGAAGTTTGGGACCATGACAAAAAAAGGAGATTGAGAGAGGAGAGGTCTAGGACTGGTCTCCATGTTTCTCCTTTCTTTGGCACTAGAAAGATGTTTGAATAAAGATCTTTGCTTATCTGACCTAGTGGCACAGGTTCTGTGACCCCATGAGACAACATCTGCTCCAAAATTGGAGGAATCGGGGATGTTTGGTTTACAGGATGTAGAGAAATCTCCTTAAATGGATAATGGGATTCCCATTGCTGTCTGTACCCCTACTGGATGATTCTAAGAATCCATTTGACTGAAATAATCTGATGCCATATGGGAAGATGAAGGTTGAGACTGGGATGGGAAGGGAGGAGTTTGTATGTGCAAGTAGTCATTTGGACTTTTTGACTGTCCTTGGTTCTGGGAGGCTTCCTCTTTCTTCTTTGAGCCTCTTTGCCTTTGATTTTAAAATTCTGTTTGTTAGAATATTGCTGAAACTGCTTACCCTACTTCTTGAAAGGGGTCTTGAAGTGGAAAGAAAGTGTTTACTGAACTTAGAAAAGATGGTTAAAACGTAGGTAATCCCTTGAATCAATTTTCATCTCTCATTAAATCTTTTTAGGGGGTGGCTGTGGTAGTGCAGTGGTTAGCATTGCCACCTCACAGCAAGAGGTTCTCCAGTTTGATCCTCAGCTTGGATGCCTTCTGTGCGGAGTCTGCATGTCCTCCCTGTGGTCGCGTGGGTTTCCTCCAGGTGCTCCGGTTTCCTCCCACATCCAAAAGACATGCTGTAGGTGGAGTGGACACTCTATATTGGCCCTAGGTGTGAGTGCATGCGTGTGTGTGTCTTCTGTGGAAGGTTGGGTGCCTGGTTGGCAACTTGACACTGTAAAACTTCACTGCCAATCATGAGCGGACAGGTGATCCACTGTGGTGACCCCTAACCAGGAAAAGCCAAAAGAAGAAGAAGATTAAATCTTTTTAGGACCTTAGCAGAAGAAGGGTCAAACAGAACATCTTTGTCAAGGGGAAATTTTAAAATCTTAGTTTTAAGATCTGGTAAGCTTTGAAAACTTAGCCAAGTAAATCTATTCATAACTGAACCAGTAACATCAGCTCTGGATGCAGTATCAACAGAATTGTAAGAACTCTTTTAAAGAGAGTTAGGTTATCTGAGAAGCAGACACAATTAAGTATTTTAATGCAGTTTTAGCCTTTGAAGAAGGAAGGTTAAAAGCTAACTTTCTTATGTTTGCAAAAGGAGCACATAACATTTTTAACAAATGATACTGGCAGTTCAGAATTTTAAAAGTTAAAGTAGCAGAAAAATCAAATTTCTTCCTGAATCTATCAAAAACTTTCATCCTTGCCAGATGGAATAATGTTAACATTTACAATGTTTGGCAGAAATAGTTTGATAAGGAAATAACAGCAGGATCTGATCTAGGATTAGAAAATGTATACACTTATGTGTCTGAAGTACCTTATATAACCTATCAGACTTTTAGGAATAGGAGATTGACTGCCATGCATACTACAAGCTGTTACAAAATCATCCTCTTACCTTTGGTGTTACAATTACCTCTGCCTAACTTTACCCTGTATGCATTGTCTTTTAAACCAAGAAAACAGGAATCACGAAAAGGAGTATGCAGGTTATAATAAGTTCCACACAAAAATTTATTAAACACTCCACAAAAAAACGAAACAAATTCCACCATTAACGCTATTACACATTAAGCATTTTCGTCTGTATTAGAACCAGACTTCATCAGATGACCAGTGTATTAAGCCAACTCATATATATACAGATTTAAAACCATCAATTAACCTATCCTAATTAAAACCCATTAATCAATCAATTACTTTTCAAAAATAAATAGTTCTTTCCACTTAGAATATACAATACAAACCCTGCAAGTCACATAAAAATAAGAATAAGAATCAAGTTAAAATATATTCACAATAAATAATTTAGGAAGGATTTTTTTGATTAATAAATAAATAAAAGTTAAAATAAATCCCATTTCGTTAAAAAAGTAGGCTATAATAGTAATTTATTAATGAATTTGTTTAAATGTTGGTATGCTGCCCTCTACTGGAGAATTAAATGCTAACTAGCAGCAATGAATTCAAAGTTTAGCTGCTCTTAATTTCAATAAAGGCATAATGGTGATGAAGTCATTTAAACCGGGGGGATTGTTTGCTTCTAATGTTACTTGCCACCAAAGTTCCCTATATTCTATTTTTTCTTCCCATGGTCCCCCCCTGATATCATTCTGAATTTGTTCTAATACCATGAATATGAATTTGGCTCGCCCACATATATTGGTGTGTTTAAATAAAGCATTTGAGTCTTTTCCTGTTCTATACTTCCCACATTAGCTTTCTTATTTCTGGTTTTTGGATGACATATTTGTTTTGTGGAAGGAAACTTTGAAACCAGTACAGATTTTTGAATATCTTAATAGTGTTAGCACGTTTTTTAATTTTACTTCAACTGTGTCAGAAACTTCCATTAATTACCTGGATGTAACTTTATATAAAGAGAATTCTAAGGGGTCTTTTGGTTCTAAGGTGCATAGGAAAGAAATGTTTTCAAACAATTATTTGGACTTCCAAAGCTATTACCCCAGGCACACAAAAAGGAATATATTTAAGGGCCTACTGGTGCGGGCAGCCAGGTTGTGTGCTGGTTTGATTAATTTTAATTTGGAGATGACTACAATTAGAGAAATGTTTAGGAATAGAGGTTACCCAATAAAGTTATTGAGTTCTTTTATGATGGAGGTCTCAGCAGGATGGGGAATTAAATACATACACCTGTTATGAGATAGAAATTCGATTGATCTTTTTAAAAATAAATTGGTTGGTCCTAACCACAACAGATGTATGGTAATATCCTATGGAACTGATGAGAAAGAAATCTGAGAAATAATTTCCAGGAACTGGACTATTTTGAAAGGTAACTCCGATATAGCAGGGGTGCTAGCTAGGAGGAGTTTCAAATATCTTTTTGAACATACCTACGTAGATTCTCCCCTGACTTTGAAAGGTACAACTAAATGTGGTATGTGTAAGGAAGGCCCATTTATCCCAGATATAGACTTTGTAACTTTAAAAGACAATGCATATAGGGTGAAGTTAGGTAAAGGTAATTGTAACACCAAAGGTTTGATTTATATTTCTATTTGTCAAAGTTCTGGAAGTTTTTATGTAGGGAAAACAGAGAGAAGATTTAGAACAAGAATATATGAACATTTATATGCCATTTGAAGAGGAAGTATCAATAATTCCCTTTATAAGCACACCCTGGAATTCACTGGGTTTACAAAGTTTAAATTTGAGATTCTAGAACCATTACTGCAAAACACAAGGGAGGGTGGTGGGAACTAAAAAAAATTGAAATGAGAGAGGTATTTTGGATTATTAAGTTAAATTCCACTATTGCACCAGTTATCAATGAGAATATGTCACTTCTACCTATTTTAAAAATGAGGGCTTTAGATATTTAAGTGTTTTAAGGTATAGGACATATACAGAAAGTCCTAAATTAATGATTATTGTACATGCTTGGAATCACTTGATAACAATTATTATTTGCTATTTATTATATTGTTTATATTTTTATAAGAATTGTGTTGGTCTTTTTTAAATATTAGCTTGGGGCTTAATTGTATAATTAGAGTGGATTATTCTTTTAAAAGGGCTGTGTATGTATAAAGATTCAGTTCTAATGAAGTCACAGGATGATTAGGCATGAACGTGCTTAACTTGTAATAAATTGTAATAAAAGTTTATTTGGGAACCTTTGGATATTTTGGATTTCATTTCCTTTCGTAGTATGGAGCTCATAGTGTTGTAGACCCTCTGCGCCAATTTTGTTTTATTTGTTTTTTACATGGTACCTTTCAAAAGTTTTTTTTGTTTTGTACTTTATATAACCTATCAGATGTTTTAGGAGCAGGAGATTGACCACCATGCATACTACAAGATGTTATGAAAACATCCTCTAAACTAATAAAACAGGAGAGAAAGCTGTGGGCTGAGGAAAATCCAGTTGTTATAATTCATAATACTTTATTTGGGAGATACAGATTTCATTATATTCCACTGAAATAAATCTTTCATTTTAGATATTGTCTAGGAAAAGATAACTCTTCTGTAGAGAAAGCTAAAGAAACACTTTCCTCAGAATTAGAATCTTCGGCTTGAGGAGAATTCACTGAAGAAAAACACTTTCCTTATATTCCCTGACTTTCTTACTGGAAATGAGTGAAAATGTGAGGTAATTGTTTTCTTTTCCTGTTTGGAGTCAGTGAAGAAACATGATTTAACACATTAAAAGCATAAATTGTTCCCTTAGCAAATTCCAGCAAGCCTTCCCTATCCATAGTTAAAGAAACAGGAGTGGAGGCATTTTTAACTTTCTGCTTTTTTTCCTGGTAGACTTGGTAGAAAAATAATGACTCGTCAGGGACACTAGCTTGGAATCAGGCACCTTAGCCTGGCTATGAGATAAACATTCATCCACCCCTTTCCCCAAGACTAGCAAGAGTGGTTCTCCCTTGCCTGGTGAGGACAACCCTACAGCTACAGGATGTGCCTCTCAGTTCTTAGTGACTTCTCAAGGACCTACACTGGAGAAACCAAGAGCCTCTGAAGAGTGGTCTGAGGGAGCAAGTTTGTCCATGGCAGAATCACCCACTGATAGCTTAGACAGTGAGGGAGCTGGCTTGACAACTAAACACTCCTGAGTAGATTTTTTTCTTGCAGCTAGGAGAAAAAAAAACCTGTAGAGATTGACAATTGGTCCATGGTTAAGCTGAAGAAAGATTCTGAAAGGCCTGTGGGAGTCAGTAAACCTCCTGGCAGAAAGTTATAGATTTGAGATACGGATTTCAATGACAGCCCCCAAAAGCACAGTATCTTGCCCCTCAGCTAAGTATTCTATATTAACATGTAGAAAAAACAAGGTAAAATAGCTTTTTACACAGTTGTGTCCACACAAGCATTCTCCAAGTAAAAAATCCCTTTATCTATCATGGCACTCCATAATAGAAAACATTTACTTGCATAAAATAAATATTTTTTTGTCAGAAAAAAATGAAGTAGTAGAAAGGTTTCCCCAGAAGGGGACTGATCTATCCAGCCTTGAAAGATTGCTAGCCATCAGTTCCACAAAGCCTATAAAGGGAGGGCACATTTGCATCATCACAGCTCTGAAGCTTTTGGTGCCCTGCTTTTATGTAGCTCCCTTTGAGTCTCATGTCAGTTAGGGACATAGGAGGTGCCCTAAAGCTTTGAAAGCTGTCTGGTGGTCATACTCTTGGCAGGATATAATCCATGGCCGGCCTTAGGCATGGGCCAACTAGGCGGCCTCCTAGGGCGCCGGTGTAGCAGGGGCACTTTTCCAGTATTTATTTGGTGTAGGTAGACCAGGATAGGGGCACCAGGTAATGTGTTGGGGGCGCCGTGGAGCTGTTTTGCCTAGGGCACCAGTTGACCTAGGGCCGCTCCTGATAGGTTAGGCTACTGCAACAGTGATGTAAATGTTGAACAACATGAAAAATGGTTAAGCACCATGTGAGAGATAAATAACAATCAATATTCCCAGTCATACATTGCATAATGCACGTTCTTTCATGATGTGCATTGTTCCTTATAGGCTCATAGGTAGGTACTAGGCTATCGGCCCAAGGGCTTAAGTAAGCCTAGCCATCAAGGTTCCCTGGCTTAAGCCACCCAAGAAAGTTATTTTCCTGTGCTAATTATAACAAGATAAATAATACTGACAATAATCATAACCACAATTTTAACAACAGTCCCCCATGTGCTCAAAGATTCTTAGTACTTTTTGCAAACAGTAAGGAACTGTGACTTTATTTTAGGCTCAAAATATGTTATCATTCATGTGAATGATCGTTTTTGGTCATAAGCACATCTTTCTGATACTGGTTTGCAACATGATGAAATCTGAATGTTGTCAAATGTTATGGAAACAGTTTAAAATAACAACTATGTGTAATATGAAGTAGAATGTTTTATGTAGATTAAGAGTGTAGCTATGGGTGTCTCTTGTGCTCCTGTTTTTGCTAATATTGTTTTGTGATATTGGGAAACAAAATGTGTCCTTGCTTGTAATTTCACACCACCCATTACATTATATGTTAGATGTCTCTATACTATCTTGTTTTATGAGTTGGAACACAAAAGGAGTTAAAAGCATTCTTGCACTACTTAGATACGATTACTGATTTTTAAAAAAAAGTCCTGTGATTACAGTATGGATGTTATTCATTTTTGGATGGTATTATTGGGAAGGATTATCAAAATGGCAAATATTATTTCAGAATTTGTAGGAAGCTTAGTTTTTCATACAGCTATTTACATTTTTCTAGTCATCATACTTACAGGAGTGTATTGAAAAGTTAGCTAGTTAGCCTTTCTAGTTTCATATCTGATGATAAGCTGTTCCATGATTAGGTGGCTGTCATGAAGAATATATTTACTGAAAGGGGCTACCCCATTAAGTTAATTGCTGAAGTACTGTCTGAAGTAATCTCTATCAGAGATGACAGATTTACACTGATTTTGTGTACTGAGCTAATCTCATTACAAGGAAGCACCTGCAAAAGGGTCCTTTAACACAACTATGACTTTACCCTACCACACTGTGATGGATTTATTGAAGAAATCTAATCTTAAAAACTGGAAGTCAGTGTTTGGCTGCCATGGGTTATTGGGTAAATTAGGTGATACACTGTTGATTGTACATAAATGTGAAAAAATAAATATTTTCTCTTGAATCAGGGATCAAATTTCTGGTACATGGCAAAGCCAATACAGGGAAAGGTATGTACACCATGGGAGTGTTATATATTGCCATTTGCTTGTGATGTCCTGCCTTTTACATTGGCAAAATGGAGCATTCTATTACAACTAGAATATGTGAACATACTTGTGCCATTAAGTGGAAAGATTCTACTAATACTCTAGACACACATTAAAATGCTTAGTTTAAAAAAAAGTGTTTTTTCTTATTTTGGAGACGGCACCTGTTTTGATTACAGATGGCCACTGGAATGCCAAAGTGGAATGCAAGGAATTATGTTAGCAGCTCTTTTTGAATGCCATCTCATATCCTGGTCTTAATGATGCAGTGTCTATAACGGGGGTTTTAAAACTTCAAGCAGCAAAGCTTTAAATACTTTTTAATATTTGTTTTATTTTTTAACATTGCATTTTATTTTTTTTTTTTAAGTATTTCATGCATGAACATTTGTAAGATTGTTTTGTATATTTTGTATTTTAAAATTTCGTGAACTTTGTTGTCATCATTTTTAAGATATTTAAGGAAGTGATGTCAGTGTTTAATTCAGTTATGATGAAATCCCAGTTGTTTAGGAATGAAAACACTCAACTGATTTATTAAAACCTTTCCTGGGATCCTTGTTGTAGCTGGTGTTTCTTCTTCTATCAGCTGTTACTTAACTGGATGACAGTTTCACATCAAAGCATAAGAAAATACATCATTGAAGAAGCTGTCACTTGGTTTCAAGGGTACAATTTTTTTTCATTTCTGCAATCAACAGTTTTATGACATGCTCACTTTAGGAACAACAGGTAAAAATATAGGGGCAGAAAAATAAATGCCACCACCATGCCTATTTGTGTAGAAGCCACTGTGAGTAATGCAAAGAAAAATAAACAAACAAATAAATAAATAAATATTTATATATGTATATATTTATATATAGGAGTATGTTTACATATGTGTGCATCTATTAACACACCATGGTGGTTCCTCCAGAAGACTGCTTAACAGATAGGAGGAATAGGCACAGGAAATAGAGACTTCAGAGTACCTGACACCCTGAAACAAGCATTCCAAAAAATGATAAAGCTGGGAGTAATCAATTTTTAGGCAAGGTTCAAAGGACAAAACCATTACCGTAACAGATACAAGCATGCAAAATCTGAAGGTAATGCTACTCAATGCTAGAAGTCTAAACCTCAAAATGCACTCTCTCAAGGCACTCCTTAAAATGAAGAGCATCGATATCTGTGCAGTAACTGAGACCTGGTTCAAGGCTCCAGAGAGCACCCATGCAATACCAGGCTACAACTCTTACCACACTTTTCGGCCACTAAACCAAGTGCGAAACACTAAAGGTGGAGGAGTGTTCATATTCACCAAGGATATTCACACCTCCATGCTAGCTGCCCAACACAATGCATCTGAAATTCTCCAGGTGCAACTAACACTAGGTAAGACTGCAATCCAAATTATAGCTTGCTACAGATCCCCCATCATGCCCCAAGATTCTCACTACACTTTTCTAAACATACTGGAAAATATTAAGATACAACCAAACACCCTAATACTGGGTGATTTCAACTACCTTGCCATTAACTGGGAAAACTATCGGGTGCCAACACCTTTTCCCAATGGTTCTTGGAATTCATAAATTCCAACACCCTGGATCAACTAATCCATTGTCCCACCAGGGGCTCCAATATCCTAGACCTGGTCATTACCAACATGGGAGATAGATGCTCCATGCCAGTGGTCACCCCCTCATTGGTCAGGTCTGACCATAAGCAAATCAGCCTTGACATCCACATCCCACCCCCAGCTCCCAGTAAGGAAACCTCCGTAAAAAACTTCTCCAAAGCCAACTTCATGCAACTCAAGTCAGAAGTGACAAACTTCATGACACCCATGCAGATGGGATCTGAAAGTTTGACTGCTGAATCCTACACTAAGGCACTGTACGAGCACATTCACTCATGCATGAATCACGCCATCCTAAATAGAACCAAGATGCTCCCCTCAAAAAAAGGGAAGCCAATCTGGTGGTACCCTGCCATAAACAAACTATACAACAGAAGGAAGAAACTGTTGCAGAAAAGAGGAAAATCCCAGGATGCAAAAAAATCCCTTACCAGCCTCAGTAAGAAGCTGAGATCCCTCATAAAATCTTCCAAAGCTGGTTATGAAAATAAAATTGTCAAAGATTCCAAAGACAATCACAAGGCATTCTATAGTTATGTCAATAATCTAAATGGCAATGCTCAGATCTGCCCTGAGCCACAACAGAATGGCATTAAATATACTGATCCCAAGGATATTGCCAATATCCTGGCAGATCTGTTTAGTGCCAACTTCACCCCCCCTCACCCCCTAAAGGTCCCATCTCAATACCAAAATATTGCCAAATTCCGGTAATCATGGCCACACAGGTAGAAACCGCACTCTCCAAAGCTAAGAATACAGCATCCATGGGACCAGATGACATCCCGGGCTGTGTACTACATAAACTACAAAATGAAGTGGAACCTCAACTAAGTGTCATGTTTAATCATAGCCTCACATCAGGCTTTGTGCCCACTGAGTGGTGCACAGCTATAGTTATCCCACTCCACAAGGGGGATCCACCTTGGATTCTGGGAACTACAGTCCCATCAGTCTGATGAGCCTGATCTGCAAGGGCATGGAATGCATTATCATGGAACTTATAAACAAAGACATTGGCAACCTTCAAACACTGGACCCCACACAGTTTGGGTTCGTGAAAGGCCGATCTTGTCTCCTGAACCTGACTGACTTCTTCAAATCAGTCTCCAGAGCTGTGGATGAGGGTAAGGCGGTCCACACAGCCTATCTGGACCTTGCCAAGGCCTTCAACACCATCCCCCATTCTAGAATCCTAGATAAACTTACTAAGCTGGGCATAAATCCCTATGTCACTCGATGGGTTGCCAACTGGCTTACTGACAGAGCCCAGACTGTAAAAGTAGCCAACTTCAAATCCAGCTCCAGACAAGTGACAAGTGGAGTACCTCAGGGTTCAGTCCTGGGACCCTTCTTGTTTGGCATCTACTTTTCTGAAGTACAGGCCAACACTAAGGGACTCTGGCTAACAAAGTTCGCAGATGACTGCAAACTGGGAGCCATTACTGAATCCCCAAATGATGTGGATATTCTACAAAAGGGCCTTACAGAAACAGATGCTTGGTGCCAGAGCCATGAGCTCAAGCTTAATGCCAAGAAATGTGTAGTTATCCCCTTTGGGAAAAACCATGTACCCATGAATTACCACATAGGTGGCAGTATACTAAACACCGAAAGTGTGATGAGAGACTTAAGGACACAGGTGGACAGTGGTCTCACCTTCGATAACTGCATCACCACAACAGTCAGGAAATCCTTTTATGTGGCACGCCTCATCACTAAGGGCTTTTCATCCAGAAAAAAGGAGGTCATTGTCCCACTGTACTCATCCATTAGACCCATTATAGAGTGCAATGCCCATTTGGTATGTACCTCACAAGACATCTGCAACAGCTGGAAAGGCAGCAGAAATACCTCATTAAAAGAATCACAGACCTAAAGCAGATGCCCTATACTGACCGTCTAAAAAAACTCCAGTTATAGTCTGTGGCATATCGTCTACTCAGAGGTGATCTCTGCTTAACATACAAGGCTATGTCAAACCCTGAGTTGTTGGACATGCTCCACTTAAAGAAATCCCAATCTCTCAGAGCCACATGCTCCAGGGATCTAAACCTTGTCATCACAATGAACAAAACATGCTGGAGGGATAGGTTCCTGACCCAGAGACTCCCCATACTCTGGAATAGACTGCCCATACATGTCAAGCAGAGCACCTCCTTGGTCCTCTTCAAAAGGAACCTTGATGATTGGATGGGAGAAAGAAATTCACCCCAGGGATCATGTCAGTCGCCCTGCTAGACAGGGGTCCAGGGAAGTAAATATTGTGGGAAGAAATATCCAGGGAATTGTTATGGCTAGGCTTGTATAGGCCCTAGGGTCGATAGCCTAGCACCAACCTATGAACCTACTGTACTAGTCTCAAAAAGAAAAAAAGTGATGTCTGATTTTGTAATGATTTCAGAAAACTCCACAAGTATTTCCATGTTTGACATTTAGCCTGTGCCCTGGGTAGGTGAGTCAGTGGAGCTGTGTGGGAAGGCTTGGTTTCTTAATACCCTAGATTTGGGGAAAGGACATTAACAGATTCCAGTAACCAATGAAACTAAGGTAAAATGCCTTTTCCACTGTAAATGGGCTACTATGGTATACTGCCTTCTCCGTAAAGATCCATGGTGTCCCAGCCACATTCCAGATATTGACACACCAAGTGCTGAAACTTCACCCATCCTATGCTGCATTTTATATGGATGATGTGGTCATTCACTCTGAAGGCTGCAGTTCTTGCCTTCACAACGTCCAATGCATGTTAGATTCAATAAAGCAGACTAGGCTTACTGTTAACACTCTGAAGTGTAAAGCTGGAATAATCGAGGTAAGGTACCACATATGCATAGTTGGTAGTGGGTTAATTAAACCCCAAAAGAGAAGATAGAGGTTGTGAGGAAATGGACAAAGCCCCAAACAAAAAAGAAGATAAGGCCTTTCCCAGGTCTGGTGAGGTACTATAGAAAATTAATTCTCCAATTTGCTTCCACAGCCTGCCCCTCTCACTAACTGGGCCAACAGGAAAATACCAGAACAGGTCATCTGGACTCCAGAAACTGATGTGAAGACATAGAAGGATAAAACATGGTCTTTGTGCTGAACCATAATTTTTCCAGACCATTCACTGTGTATGCAGATTCCTCACAGTTTGAGTTAGAGGGCAGTGCTAACTCAGACTCTACAAATGAAAAACATTCAGTCTGCCATCTGAGCAGAAAATTAAATAAAAGCTGAAACTAGATACCCCACTATTGAGAGAGAATGTCTGGCTGTAACGAAGGCATCAGGGTCCTTAAGTTACTATCTGTTAGGTAGAGAATTCACATTTTTTGTTGATCATGTTCTCCCACATTCAGTGGTTTCTCCCACAGAAGTAAGTCAATGCCAAGCGCCGCAGGTAAGCTCTAACTCTCCATCCATTTTGCTTCTCTATTCAACACCATCTCAGTGTTCACTACCATAATGATAATGGTTCATCTAGGGCTTACAGACCTTCCAGCAAGCATGGAGGCAGTCATTTTAACACAGTGTAGTGCCCACATCAGGAGAATGCTTAAAAGAAAGAAGGGATAGGCCCAGGTGGGGACATGTAGAGACTGGTTCTTTGAAAGCTGTATATCTGCACCTTTGTAAGACCAGGACAATTGCAGTATGGCAAAAGTTTGAATGGCGTCCATAGGAGTTTGGGACATTTTTGGTGAAGTGAGAGACAAACTGAGACTCGAGCAGTCGACTCTGAGATAGGAGTATTGACTAGACTTTTGTACTGCCAGCAGAAGTCCTGGTAACTGAGACCTAGATTTGTTTAACTAGAGAAACACTAAGTTACTGTTTGATTTTCTTCATGTCAATGTATTTTGGCTACTGTTTTTTGGCAAAGATAGCCCTCTTTGTGTTCAACAGAATAAAACCATCTGCTTTTATAAAAGCTCAAGTGTGTCTGCTGCTTGGAAAGTCCACAATATATGTAAGACAGATAAAAATAAAAAGAGTACAACCCATAACTGCGGTATTAAGACAGAAAAAAACATGTATGGCAAAATATCATGGTTTGTCAACTAAATTAAACGCTGAAGGCTTGACAAATCAAATGAATTGTGCTTGTAGGTTCCTAAAATTGTGTCTGATATAACTTTGTTAGAGTACAACAGTTGTGTTACTTGGAGATATAATTTAACAATTATCCATGAATGGATATGGTTAATGCAGGATTCACCCATGGGTGCTTTTGTTTGAACATAAAGGCGAAGGCTGAATGACTTGAATGAATGAATGAATGAAAGCAAAGCCAATTGTGTTTAAAAACTACATTACCCACCCACACACACACACACACACACACACACACACACACACACACACACACACACGCACACATGCACACACGCACACACACACACACACACACACACACACACACACACACACACACACACACACACACACACACACACACACACACACACACACACAACTCAAGGATAATTGCTATTATACAATCTCATTATTTAAGAAAAATGAAATTCTTACCTTCTTCTACAGTGTTGTATAGGTAGAGAGCATCTAAGTAATGTTGTGCATATGCATTGGCTGTGTAGCCAGTGCTTGCAAGATAAATTGGTAAGAATGGAGTTACTGCTACTTTCTTTTTAGCTGGGACTCAGGACTGTGGTTGCATCCTATTGTTTATGTGAAGGCACTTGTGGAATCCTGACATCCTAAAGTTTTTTTTTTTTTTATGGCTGCCCCAGGGTGAGTGGAAGTTTCTGTCCCACCCTTCTGATAAGTGAATTTGTTTTCTCGGCTTTGTGATGCAGATATGGTGGCTGCAGCTATTTGCTTTAATAGTGCAGCAGAAGGTTGTCTTTTTCTACTTTAGAACATTGTCAACCTGAGAATAGAGGAAGGAAGGAATTATGTGATTTCAGGGAGGAAAATATATTCTTGCTTGCTTACAATTACTGTACTGAGTTTACTGTTATTATTCTTTGATTCTTTAAATAACCATATATGTATTCATTCATTTATTCATTCTCCAATTACCTGCTTAATCCAATGCAGGGTCATGGGAAAGTGAAAGCTTATACCCACACTCAGAGAGCACATGGAGTAGCACCTCATCCTGAATGGGACGAAGCAATCACAGTTACAGGACAATTGCATGTGCACACACGCACACACACACACACACACACACACACACACACACACACACACACACACACACACACACACACACACACACACGTGCATGCACATACTCACCTCACATGGGATATACTGTAAACAAATGGAAAAGTTGCTGGAATTTCTGCTGGTAGCCTTTTGCACTGAATCACATTGCAGTAGGATAAGGAACTTTGCCCTTACCTAGCTGCTATGCAGTCTCAGAATTACTATATAATTAGTGGAGGAGCAGGGGAGCTTGCCCCCTCCCAAAAAATTTTTTCATTTTTTTAATGTTCAATCATTTTACAGTTCGATGTAAAATGATTGCTACGTCGTGTACACTTTTATGAGTATTTGCAGTTTGCTGACCCATATACTATATACACCCGAGATACTCTTATGGACTACCGGAATAATGTACTTGTTGATTTAACAGCTGCTATATCTGGGCTAAAGCCTTAAGTACAACATTTATTTAATTCCTTTGTGACTGTGTTGTTTTCCAAACTGAATTTGATGTTGCCTGAACAATTCATTTTGAAAAAAGAAAATTAAATTATGTATGCTGATGCAAACTGATGCCCATGTCTTTTATTTATGAAGGGAAATGTTGGCCTAAGTGTACCTGACGGGCTATATCGGTTGATTGCTGTGGGCAGAATTCATTTTTTTTATAACTGTGCCTTTCTAAGCTACTCATTCTACAGTACTGAAACATTTATTAATGACTGATTGATAAACAGAAGTAAACCTCTAGAGGGATTGCTACTTCTTAAAATGGTAGGGAACCTCTGCTAAACTGCACAATACTCTTTCTGAGTGCTGAATTGATAATACCAAGGAATTGTCAAGCCCTTGCCCCGGTATGGGGATTAGCTCTGGGTAAGAAGATCCTTGTAAAAAGGGTTGTTTTGAAGAACTGTTAAAAATAATTTTGCCCAATGTGGGATTTGTTCAGGAAAATAATATTCTATTCAGTGAGAAGGGTTGCCTTGAAGAAAGTATATTTTTCCCCACTGATGAACTTTTCCTAGGGAGCCAAACACATGTGCATGTGTTGAGATTGTAGCTGCTGTGGTTAAAATGAAAAAGATGATTGAATCTCTAGAAACTTCTACTCCAGCTCTTCAAATAGCTCTTCTTAAAAATAAAAGTGCAGAGACTGACCGGGCCTTCTCCGTTTTTAATAAAAGAACTGATCAGCCCCTGCTGAACATTTAACAGCAGATTTCCAAAATGCTAAGCCAGTCTTCCACCTCAGTGGGAACCCCAAGCACCAGTAGCCCACTGGAGAAATTCAGGATGAAAGATTACATGGAGATGTACTGGGTTATATCTGACAGATGTGGAGCTACGGAAAGCACCGTGGGCCAGAAAACGACCCTCACATTTAACTGGGATATCACTAAAATTGTACATGGATCTGGAGGATGCTGATGCTCACAACTACCAGAAGCTGAAAGAAATGGCTGGTGCTGGGACTTCTCAGCTGAGGCTCAGTTCCTTAAGGTTCACAACTGAACATTCAGTACAGACAGCAGTAAGTTCACTTATTCAATGTGTGTACTGAAATTGTGGCTAGAGCCTCAAATAAATAATGTAAAGTAAAATGTCACATATCTTGTCTGTATATAAATTCAAACGGGTAATCCCTAGCAACTCAATAAAATGCATATCCAAGTGTCTTCTGAACATCTAGCTGTTGTAGAAGAATGTCTGTTGTTAACTTCAATTGTAAACCCTAAGTTAGACATGCATGCACCAAGGGATATTATTAAGCTTCCTCCTAAGTATGTTTTTTTTGCCTGAAAACAAAAACAAAATGTTACCATTGGATCCGGTTTGTCCGACATGTTCTAGAAAATGGGACATGGAAAAGTACTGCACAGTTTCTGACAATATTGTACTTGTAAAAGCTATTAATGTTAACAAACAATTTGTACCTGAAAGCATGACTATGGAATGTGGTAATGTCTTTTATCTGCTCTAAATATAGACTCTTTTTGTCATGCTGCTGTTGCGAAGCTTACAAAATGTAATATTGTGGTAGATGGAAAAGAAAGGGTTGTTGGACTGCAGGAGTATGGGTCACATTAGTTAGATCATAACATGTTTAAGTCATTGAAGCCTATAGCATCTTTCTTGTATTCTTCCAGTTAATACCCATAGCTCCTACTAAATGTGTCACCAACTAATAATAGACAGTATGATAAATTGCAATGTGTATTTAACAAAATGATACTAAGATTGTTACTGTCATATGCCCCGCAGTACAGAAATTAACCTATGATTTCCCCTTATCATTTAGATTTTCATATCTGCATTCATATTTTCGTAACATGCATGTTATTGAGGGGCATAGTGTGAAATGTCCTGGTGGGAGAAAGAAAAGTATATTGTCAAAGTACAATTACAGTAGATATTGGTGGTTATTTGCTAGTAATTATGAAACTATGAAATATTTCCACATGCACTTAATATTTCTAATACTGGGTGAATTATAAACTATTGAATCATATCAGATGAAACCTCAGGTGATGTTCAGGAAAAATGTCACTGATATTTTTACTCTAAACTGCACATCTTGAGATATATTCAGGGTTATTTATATTGCTAATTATACAAATAAACAAACTCCTTTATATTTCTGTGAATATCTCAATAAACATGCACACAAAATGGAACTCTTTGTTGTCATGTGAAAGCTTATGTCTGAATAACAAAAGAAAGTTAACAACGTACATCTAGATTGTAGTGTTTCCAAGATATGAGAATTTGTTTGTGAAACATTAGAGAAAAGTATCACTATGTGTTTGTATGCATAATAATATAGTATAACACTGATATAAATGTCAGTGTAATGACTGTTATCAATGCAAAGAAGATGCTTTTCTGATAACATCACATTTTGTACCATTTTAATAGGTTTCACTGCTCTCAGAATATTTACATTTCTTTGTGTTATGCTTTTTTTAAGTTGATTTCCCAGAAAATGCTTGTAAGGATGTGTGTTGGCTGCTCGAGGTGTGACATTCCATATCAGATCGGTGTTAATGAGTTAAGCATAAACCATCTAGTTAAAAATGAATCCATGTACATGGAGATAAAAGGGGAGTACCTACAACATGTATAAATGCAAACTCTTTTAAGCAAGGCATTACACTTAGCAGCTCTACTGTTTAATTTAATTGATAATGTGATAGTTGGCTAAGACTTTCCCCAATATGTTTTCAGTCCCAATTAGTAGTCTAATGTTTGATGACTATGATGTCATATTGGGTGATCTTAGTATACCCCAGCTGAACTGGACCTCACAGCCACACAAAAGTCCATTGGCACCTTTAGTAGGAGTTAACCATGACACAGGATGTCTACAAACAGTCACAAATTTGACTTCTTGATATTTTTTGTGAAGAAAGGAAGGACATATAAAGTCTATGATTTGTTACCCGAGCTTGATGGCTGTTATTACGCATGTCTTTAATGGGAGTTCGTGGTGCATGACATCAAGAAATCCACTCCAGATAGAGGTTTAAGAAAGGCCTTTTATATAGTTAATTATTGTTCAAAAGCAGATTAATAGAGAAATGGAAATGGAATGAGAGAATGAGAAACAATAAAGTTGCAGAGTTATGGAGACTATTTTACGAATTCAGGAATAGTCCGATAGAGTTTGTCACTGTAGGTGTGATCACAAATAGTTTAAAATTATAGCTTATGGTGGATGATCCTCAGAATCAAGTTTTATATATTTTACCAAAGATTCATAAAATGTAATATCTCCTTCAGGCAGACCAAAAATGTCAGGTATAGACTCATTAACAAAACCAGCTTCAGCACTTTTAGAATAGTATTTAAATTCTTTATTGGAGTTAATTCCATCTAAATGAAAAGCTACAACACATTTTTAAAAACATTAGAGGGAAAAAAGTATTAAGAACTCTACAGTTTTGGTTACATTGGATGTTGATTCCTTCTATACCAGTATATCTCATGTAGAAGGGTTGAAGGCAGTTAAGAAGTTTTTGAATAGATACAGAAGAGATGATCAGGTAGTCAGTGACTTCTTGTTAGTTTATTATATTATACCAGGTTTTAAGAAAAATGTGTTTTATTTTCAGGATGAGTGCTATTTACAGTTGGGCAGTACTGCTACGAGTGCTAATTTTGCACCCCAATTATGCTGAAATATTTATAGGCCATTTTGAGGATGAATATATTTGCAATTCTGTTAATTTTTTTGGCATTTATTAATCTGGGAGGGACAGGAAGAAGAACTTGGACAGTTTGTGACTTTTCTTAATAACAGATTTGGTATCAAGGCTGATATCCAGTTTTATTTGATAAATATGAATTTTTTGGATGTTTTGTTTAGAAAACTTATAGATGGAACTCTTGCCTCTACAGTTTATAGAAAGCCTTACTATAGGAATTCTTTGTTACATGTGAACAGTTGCCATCCAAAACCTGTGGCTGAAAATATTCCTAAATCACATTTTTTAAGATTTAGTAGAATTAATACTGATATACATACAATCAGGAGGCTGATAAACTGTTAAGAAGTTTTGGAGAAAGAAGATATTCCAAATATAAGCTACTTGGAATTAAAGAACAGGTGTGACTGGTGTGTGTGTGTGTGTGTGTGTGTGTGTGTGTGTGTGTGTGTGTGTGTGTGTGTGTGTGTGTGTGTGTGTGTGGTAGGGGGGAATGACATACAATGAAAAAGGAATGTTTTACTGATAGGTTTAAAATAGATTATTTTAACTTATGGAACAAACACATTTAAGATTAAAGACGTCATTCAATAGTACTGTGGTATTATTGCTAATGACAGATTTTTTTGAAGGAAATTTAAGATAGCTATGAATCTAGTTATAGAAAAGGTAACACTTTGAAACAATATTTTTCTGGTAAAAAATAAAGAATTGATAGACATTTGTGCTGGTGCTCACCATGTAGGAACTGCATTTGTTTTACTCAGGTAATGAAAACAAAACATTTTAGATTAGTAAGCACAACTAGGGTTTTTAAAATAGGGGTTTGGTTACTTGTATTACCCCATAGGTGGTTTATCTTGCTACTTGCCGCTGTGGCAATTTTTTTATGTGGAACAGAAATTGCTTCCATAGAAATTATGGATAGCTACACATTTGCACAATTTAAGGTGTAAAAGAGAATGTAGTGCTCTATTTAAACATAAGGAGCAACATCCCACAGCAAAATTTTCTTTTACAGGCATTAATGGTGTATTGGAAAATTTAAGTAGTAAGAAAGACATCCAACTGTTGGATAAAAAAGGGAGGAGATGGATAACAAATCTGTGGGCTTTCATCAATGGGACTGCAAAAAGGAACCAGTCCAGAATAAAAAACAAGAAAAACAGATTTCCGGATAGTCGACAAAAGGTGCCAGACAAGGTTGCGAAGTAAATACCAAGTTATTTTATTAACGCTACAAACAGAAATACAAAGGCGTTTTCATCTAAGTTTCCCTCAGACTTCTTCAGATCAAACAGTGAAATAATTTCAGTTGGTGTATATAAATTAGTTGGTTAATTGATCCATCAAATATTTAAAGCCACAGCCCTAAAAAACATGACAAAACACATTTGAATTGTAATGATAAATAATGTTCATATGAAAAACTAGCAAAGTTGATTCTAGATTCATTAAAAAGTATATATAAATATGAACTGTATTTAAAAATGTTATACTGAAATAAATAAGTTATAAACCAAGTAGCATACTGAAAAATACATAATTCAAACAACTAATTTAAAATCAATTGTACATAATAAATGTATTTGTTTTATATCATAAAAAATATGTATATGTATATATAATATAAAACATTTTTTTTAAAATAGTGCAAATAGTATAAGTACAAAGCTGGATAGAACGTAATGTTCATATTCTTGATGTTATGTCCCTTCTTGAATACTACTTTAATGGGTTTACCTTTTAGATTAGGTAAATCTGTAAACTCTGAAAACCTACCCCATTCCCTTTGCACAATACTCTTAATTTGGTAAGTGTTGGCACTAAAACCAGTGACAAAAGCTCTGTTGTAACTGGTCCCATTGGAAGATCTAGATCCATGTTTGCTAGAAAAATTGACTCCCATACCCAAAATAGGACTGTATTTATTTTTCCTACCTTCTATAACTTCAGTTTTAATTGTAGTTATAAGTTCACGAGGGTAGCCACGCTCCAAAAACATATGTTCTAGGACCATACATTCAGTTTCATAGTCTGCATTGTCACATGTCATACGACTAATAATGTATGCATTGTCCTTTAAAAATGCCTTTTTTCTGGAAAAGTGGATGTGCACTGTTGAAACTGATGTAGGTATTAGAATAGGTAGGCTTTCTAAAAATAGTTGATTTAAACCGTTGCTCAACCTTATGCAAGGAGGCATCTAAATAATTGACACTGTGGATGTTGGCCTGATAAGTAAACTTAAAAAAATCAGTAGTTTGATTCAGGTATTTAATAAACTGATCTAAAAGTTCTAATCCCCCCAGCTAACAAATACAAATATCGTCAAGAAATATTGTATATAAATTCCAATATCTGGTATAAGGACAACTGTGAACAAATTTTTGTTCCCATACTATACTATGATATCTGCAAGGGTAGGGGCACAACTGGCCCCCATAGCTACTCCAGACTCTTGGTGATAGAACTCACCCTCAAAAAATAGAAAATTATTTTTGAGGACGAGTTCTGCCAATTCTGTGCATAGAAAGATGTCTGTTTCAGTTACTCCAGGTTTCATCCTCAAGGCTTCTTCTAACCAAATAATGCCTGTATGATGTGGAATAATGGAAAATAAATCTACCACATCTATTGTGGTGAATATAATATCAGAGGAAACATGTTCTGGTTTGACTTTACTTTGCTCAGAAATTCCCATGAATCTTTAAGAAGGTGCAATTTCCCTCCCCATAATAATTTGAGTTTCCAATCCAAATATTTAGCTATGGGGGAACTCTTAGACCTCTCTGAAGCAACAATGGGTCTAGGTGGGGGTCATCCACACTTTTGGAAACCTTAGGTATCCCAAAAATGGAAGGTACCCAGAGGTTGGGATTGTCTAAATACTGATAGGTTTGGTAATCAATGACCCCCTGGTCAAAAAGGTCTTTAAGTGCCAGGTCGATCTTCTTATAAGAAATGTTAATTTTGTTGATAAAAACTTGGGTATATCTTGAGTCATCATGCAAAATGGAATGCATTTTCCCTTCATATATAATTTTAGCCATAACCGCAATCCCCCCTCCCTTATCAGGTTCCATAACCTGAATGTTATGATTTGCTCATAAAGTATCTAATAACTGTTTGTCCCCAGCTTCAAGATTAGGGGTAGTTCTAAAACATTTACATTTTTTTCAAATCTCTGTTTCAATAACATTTTCCAAATTCTTCAGTTGGGGGTGAATGGGGGGATTAAAAGTACTTGTTTTTTTGGGGGGGATCAATAAAGGTGTAGAAGTGGTGTCACCAAACATGTTTTGTAAGTTAAGCCTTCTTATAAACATTTTTAAGTTTAAAATAACTTGAGGAAGGTTGCTTTTGGTTATAGGCACAAACTTGAAACCTTTGATAAATAAATTGAAAAATCATCAGTAATCTCAAGACTGCTATAATTGAAAATGTGAAGCCCTGCTCTACTGACTAGGGATGTTCATATTGTACAATATTGTCCATTATGGGTGGTTCTGATGCTAAATATTTGGATTGGAAACTCAAATCATTATGGGGAGGGGAATTGCACCTTCTTAAAGATTCATGGGAGTTTCTGAGTAAAGTCAAATCAGGACATTTTTCATCTGATATTATATTGCTGTCAGTTTATAACCATATTTATCAGGTTGTAGGGATCTAGGAGCCCTTGCTATGCTCCATAAAGACAGCTGTCACCCTTTTCTTAACAGCCTGGTGAGGGTGGTGTCTGAATACCTGACAAAAGAGTCACCTGTACTAAAACATCATTGTTAATAAATGCAATCTCAGTGGGACATAAAAACTTTGAATCTGCACTCTTGTAACTCTCAGAGGTCCGTGCACTGGTTGTGAGTATGAAAAGTGAAGGTGTGTATGTTGTTGTGTGAACTAATTCTGAGGTTTCTTATTCTTTAGCCTGGAAGGCTTAGGCAATGCTCCGTTAACAACATCAGTGTAAGTGTAAGGATCCATTGCAGTTTTGTAGCATTCTGTACACGGAACACAAAAGTCTTCTTATTTTTTTCATTATGTTTGGACTGTAAAATTTAACCAAAAGTCTTGTAGTTTTGTCCATCTCAATGTGACTTCCTACTAGATGAATTTGTGCTAGCTACATTACTAGTTCATTTTAAGATTTTTGTACAAGTGACTGATGCAAAATGTCTTCTATTTTTTTAATTTATCTCTGCAGGAGTTCTTCTTTTGGCTCAAAACAGGGGTGAGAAGTAATGGAAACATTATGCTGACTACCTTCTTTATTCCCCCTACACCACTTCAGTAAGATATGCTATCCCTCCCCCTGTACCCAATGCTAACCCCACACTTTACCTTAAAAATACACAGACACAAAAACGTGTACCAACACACACTATCAAAACTCCATCTATCCCCTTAACTAAACCAGCGCTTACTGTAAAATACAATCACACGCAAACAGATAACATCAATTTCCATATATAACCCTGACCCTAAGCCTAAAATGCACACACTTGCAAAATCGCTCACACTCCCTTCAAAACCCCATTTACGTGTCTCGACAAAATATACCTTTGAGTTGTTTGTTTGACTATATGATCATTCAACAATCTCTATCACACCTTATGTTTGTCTCCCGAATGTACATTTGAAAAAATGCAGGGGAACCACACACACACACACACACACACACACACACACACACACACACACATACATATATATATATATATATATATATATATATATATATATATATATACATATGGATCTACTTTGTTTGAAAATATATTACATCGAACAAAGTAGATGCCCACTTTAGTGAAAGTGCATTTCAACGAAAGTGTACTTTCGCTGAAGTCTGGTCGCCGGATCGGCTGACTGAAAAAAAAAAAAACACAGACAACATTCATGCAGGGGGGCAAGCCCCCCTGGACCCACCTCCCCACTTAAATATACCAACTCTGAGATCACACTACAATGAGGAAAAGGGAAAATATATATATATATATATATATATATATATATATATATATATATATGTGTGTGTGTGTGTGTGTGTGTGTGTGTGTGTATGTGGTGTCTATATATACATATATATATATATATATATATATATATATATATATATATATATATAGCTCCCAATTGAAATGTTGGCACTCATAATGCTATGTGCTGAAAATCTGAAAAAAAATTACCCAAAACCCAGAGAAGAGCAAATCTAGAAAACCGCTGTTCTCCTTAAAACTTCTTTTTGCACAGGGGTGGGAGAAAGCCTCCCTGCACCCCCCCCCCCCATGTGGAAGGCAAGCTCTCCACATCCCGAAGACTCTGAGACTGGCATACATATATATATATATATATATATATATATATATATATATATATATATATTTGTGTGTATATATATATATATTTATCCAGGGGGTGTAATGGGCAGATTTCAAGATATTGCAAGTGAGCGATTGACATACAAGGGATCACATTACGATCCTTCATAGTAAACGTATCACTTCTCTGAGTTCTGCGGGCTTTTGTCATGCCGATGAAATTTTCATGCATATAAAGACTCAGTGTTATATTTCTGTTGTTCAAATGCTTCCTGTCCTGCAGTTTCCATGGCTGCTGTTTCTACAGTGTAAATGAAATTTATGTCTCCTTAACCATTTTTGTATATGCTCACATAATCATGCCCTTTCTTCACATACAGATTACACTCTCAGTAAATCACAATTTTCAGCAAACCTGAAGTGCTAACACATCTTTTTAAACTCATTTTAATGATTATTTGTGGAATCTGCATCTTATAGCCAGAAAAAAAAGGTTTAAAAGACAAATGATCCCGTAAAATATTTACATTTGTTTTTTAGTTTGCAGTGTTTTAATGTAGTGTTTTCACTCAACACTGTGACTTGATTAAAAGGATGATCAAACAAATAGACATAATCTGCAAGAGTAATTCAATACTTAAGTTTTCATATTAGTAAAATCTATCACACTTCTCATATGAAGGATTTACTCTGTACATATTTATGTAATTTAATCAACTTCAGCATTGGTGCATCTTGAAGAAAGAGATGTTTCCTATGTAGCAATTTTGGATTCATCAACATGCAGTTAGTGATATGTGCAATACTGGGAAAGTGGTCTTGGATCAAACATCCTCCTACATTTTATCTGTGTTTATCATTGTGATCCTGATTTATTTTTAGATCCTATTAACTTTTCCAATAAGAGTACCCTGTTCTCACATAACTTATTTGCTCATAGGATCGCAGTCATTTCACTTGAGAATAATTGTATCTTTGCTTATTGCATTTGACTGTAGGAAGATCAGAGTTGTGTTGCCTTCTTGTCATACTTTATGACTATGGCAGGCAATAATTATGCAAAGTCATCAGTTACTGAAATATCTGTGGTACTCATGTAGGAATTGGATCATTAGTCCTCTAGTGACATCAATAAGAAACTATGGTCCAATTAGAGGGTCAGGAGTTTCTGGTATGAGACACTTTATCCTCTTTTAAATAGGTCCTTAACATAGAAAAAAGATGTCTATGAAGTACTAACCCAAAAGTCTCCAGGCTATTAGGCTGAAATAATTCCAGATCTTTCTGTTGTGTTAGCAGCTTGATGTGGAAAGGTAGTGTCAACAGATGTGCCAGTAAAGTTTGTCTTAGAAAAATGAAATGTACTATTCCTGGCCAGAAAGAAGGTATTACGGTAATATTTTTCCCTTTGTTACCTCTAGAAGCAGCTTTGTAATGAGTGAGGTTAATGGCAATGTATGCAGAATCTCCTTGTCTCCAGATGATACAGTAGAGAATAGCTGCCACCATTCGATTCTGAGGAAATCAGGCATTGCTGAAAATGATTGTTTACATAAAAATGCAAACAAATCCAATCTTGGACACCTCTGTGGACTTACTGGGTCCAAGAATGAGCTTCTGTTTGCTATTCACAGATGCATGGTGTTGAGTTAATCTGCGGATAGGGTCCAGTAGAGTATTTTGTTAATTTAGGGTGTAAATTGATTGAAGAGCCAAGTTTATCAGGACTTCCTCTTTCCCATTTTACCACTGCCAGTCAATAAAAAAAGTGAAAATATATGCCTCAGAATTGACTGTCCTGAGAATCTGGTATGCCCTTTTATTTTCATTGGAGCAGTGTGTGTATGTACTGACAACAGGAATCATAATCAGTTATTTGACATTAACCATTGAGTATGAATATTGATAAACAGTTTCTTCTGGAAAAAAAATCCAAACTGCAGAAATCCACACAAAATCTACTAACATGCATCATGCTCACTTCAAACTTCACAGAAAAATCTGTCTCCAAGACTGTCATACCTTGGAGAAAAGAAATATTTTGGGGAAATGGCAATCTCAGACTTGCTATATGTAAGTCTGTTTTTTCAATCATTCATTCTCTATGTTTCGGAACTCACTCCAGTGGGTTCTGGCATTTCAGATGTTTACCCTTCCTCTCTCTATGTAGTTCCTTCCAACATCATTCTACATCATCTCCCTTCTTCTGTTTTCCAAGCTACTGCTTCTTCCCTTTATCCTTCTCTTCCTACTCGGCTCTAATCTTTCACATTTCATTCTGTATCAGTCAATACAGCCTTCTCTTAACATATGTTCTTCTGTCTTCTCAACAACTAATTTTTAGCCATTTAGTAACTCTTAATGGAAATCCTTTATTGGTGTTATCAATTTATTATACTGTTTTCTTTCTCATGGCTTTCCATAATATAGATTGCATTTGATGTCCTTATTTTAATATTGAATGTTTGAGCTTTTCTGCTAGGGCCTCGGCTGAAAAAGGATCTTGCATGACCAAGTCAGACTAGCCCAGTAAACAAATGAAAATATATAAATTAATTAACTATTAATATGTTAACAATGTATATTTGTTAAATCTATTCCACAAACTGAATGATGAAGCAAGCCTAGTATCACAAACCAAGAATCACTTTTAGCAGGAAACAGTGCAATATCCAAAGACAAAACAGCAAGAATTTTTTTCTTTTACCAAAAGAACTTTAATGTTTACAAAACAACTACTCAGGTTTAGCACTTTTGTGTAATCTAGACATCATCAAAACCTGCAGAAACTAATTTGCCACTTCCTTTTATCAGTTCCTCAATCACATGACAAAATATTAAAGTACAGGTATTGTATGTGTCTTTTGGCTTTTCCCAGTTAGGGGTCGCCACAGCGGAACTCCGGTCCGCTAATGATTGGCAGTTGATTTTTACGTGCCGGGTTGCCAGCCCTGATGCACAACCTTCAACGAAGGTATGCCCATTCATGCATGTCTCCACGCAGAAGACGCTCTAGCTAAGAATTGAACCAGACAATGTCTTACTGTGAGGCGACAACGCTACCGCAGCACCACCACCGCGATATTAAAGTACAGGTATAAAATGTGAAAACTCTAATAACATATACTAAAGGAATAACATCATACCTCTCAACTGTACAAATTTTCACAGAATGTCCAGATTTTTGTCTCATATTTTTGGTCCATTTTTCATAAAATAGTTTTTCCCTGGAAACTTAGTGTCAAATCATTAAAGATTTAAGTTAGAAAATAATGACAGACATTTGAGTTTCAGACTTCATACCCTTCAGAAAATTCATGCTAATGTAAACCTGTTATTCTATCATCTTTCTATGTTTATAAGAGCAATATTTAAAAATTGTTCATATATTTGGGCCTTTGTCCCACTTTTATTTATGGCTTTGTCCAGATTTCTTGGTCTATAAGGTTGAGAGGTATGATAATAATTTGTATGCATATTCATATAAACCATACTACAATGTAAAAAAAAAAACTGTTGAGAAAAAAAAGTTTAATAACTTAATATCTCTTCTTAAGGGCACAGTAAATATTAACACAATCATTTAGTCCAGGAGTTACAGTGGCATCTGTTCTTAGCTGCTACTGCCGCTCTCTTATTTCTAAAAGAGTTCTCCACTATCCACCTGTCTGACAAAAGTCTACCTTTTCTAAAACCAAAAATAAAAAGTGCTTAAAATTTAAACATTGTACTGCATGCTTAGCTAAGGCATTGGTTAAATCACCCAATTTAATGCAATAAGTGGGCTGGTATATTCTCTGTTTTAAAGCATTAAGAATTTTACTGGTGAGGTATACTATACGCAAACTAGTGGTATTACAATTACATCTACCATTTTTTTCCATTTCCGTATAGTAGGCATGATAGTGCCTATTTCCTGTGTATTATTGAAATTGCAATGTGCACACCTACCACATTTATGCATTTACTCAGAGTGCCCCCCCCCCCCCGTTGTACTTTGTCTCTCAAGCAAGTTTTTAAAATTGCATGTCCTTCTATACACAAAATTAGGTGGTAGACAGTTTTTCCTGATTACACCGATGAAGAACAAGAAGGTTCCCCTTTAGAAGCTCCACCCCAGCAGATCAGAGAGGATAGCGAAAAGGAGGGAAGCAGAACCGGATTCAGTGGAGAAATATAAACAGAGTAGCAGTTATTACAACAATCATCATTCTCACCTCCACCCTCAAACCAGCAGGGGTTTTATTGGGGTGGTCCAACAAATTCTCAAAGGAAATAATGACTAGACGAAAACTCTAAACCTGAATTCTCGGATTTTAAACATTAAAGTCCTCCTGGTAAAAGAAAGAGAAATCTTGGTGTTTGGTCCTTGGTTATTGAACTATGTTTTCTGCTAAAAATATGTTAGCTCTGTTGTTAGATTGGTTACGATTGTTATAATTACCTCCATTACTTATACGGCTACCTCACATTTACTGTAATAAAGAATATATATAGATATATTCTTAGGATATATGAGAATTTAATCTGGAAATTGAGCAGTTTTTATGTGCATCAGCAGGAAGCATTACTGATACTTGTTTAAGACTGTACTAACATTCAGTAGGTTCATTATTAACATAATTATCAAACAAACTGATATGGTATGTGAGAGATGTATTTATACAATGTCCTTGGAGGCAAGGGTCTCACATAAAAGTTGTCCTAATGTCAATGAAGTTTTCAATAGTACACACACTGTACCCATCACACACAATTCAAAGCAGACACATTCAGCCACATATGCTGAGGCACTTAAATGTAACCTTCCTAAATGCCAAAGACCTCCTAGATGAAGTACACATAACAAATACCTTAAGCAGCCCCAAATGCACTCTTTCAAAACAACACCCACATGAGCAAATACATCAACATCTCATAGAGCCTCTACCTCTAAGACCATAAAGCAAGCCACCACACAATCCGACATTCTGGTCATTGGAGACTCCATTGTGAAACACACTGATGTCCCTCTGACCAGGCTGAGTAAGGAGAAAGTCACCATCAGATGCTTATCAGGGGCTAGGATCTGTCACATTACACATACACTCAGGTCATTGGACCACAAGTACCAGTTTGACTCAGCCATAGTCCATGTGGGTGTAAATGACCAGAGAAGTACCCCCCCCCCACAGACTATATGAAGAGAGATATCATGGAGCTCTTGGGACATGTGCCCCAGGCTGGTATGAACCTAGCACTGAGCAGCATTTTACCTTCCCCAAGGATGATGCTACAATATGAACGAAGATGACTGAATTTAATAATTGGCTTAGTTTCTCATCTCATTCTAAGGGGGTGCAATATTTGTCAACATGGAAGGAGATGGTCAACAGACCACGCTGCTTTG